>NW_006971152.1:0-830 GCF_000164805.1 Carlito syrichta | reverse complement strand
GAATTAACTCATTAACTAACTAGCTAGCTAGGTTTCATAACCAGTTGACTCAACCAGTTTGCTAACTAGCCAGCTAACTAACTTAACCAGTTGACTTTATCCTTCAGTTTACTAGCTTACTACCTGACTCAGCCTGCTGACTTCACCCATTAGCTAACTAGCAAGCTAGCTGTCTTAATAAGCTGACTATGTTAGAAAGCTCACTTAACTAACTGACTTACCTAGTTGACTTAACTACTTAGCTAGCTGGCTTAACTGGCTAACTTAACTATATAGCTTGCTGCCTTATCTACTTGAATTAAAAAATTAGCTAACTATTTAACTAGCTGAATAACTAAATGACTTAACTAATTAGCTAACTACTTAGGTAGAAGGCTTAACTAACTGTCTTAAATAGTTAGCTAATTAGTGAGCTAGCTGACTTAGTTAGCTGACTTAACTAGCTAAATGTTTAGCTAGCATACTTAATTAGCTGTCTTAACTAGTTGGCTAATGAGATAGCTAGCTGATTTAATGAGTTGGTTAACATGTTAGCTAACTGTTGTAACTTGTTGGTAAACAATTATATTATCTGATTAAACTAGTTGGTTAACCAGGAAGTTAGGTGACTTAACTTGTTGGATGATGAGTCAGCTGACTTGTTAGCTGGTTTAGCATGTTGACTGAACGTGGCCGACTTGTTAGCTGGCTTAACATGTTGGCCGATTACTCAGCCGACTAGTAAGCTTGGTCAAAAGTTGACTGATGAGGTGGCCCACTAATTAGCTCGGTTAACTAGTTGGCATGCTGGTTTGCTGAACTAAGTATTCATCTGATTAATACGTCGACTG
>NW_006971151.1:0-703 GCF_000164805.1 Carlito syrichta | reverse complement strand
CTCTAAGTACAGAAAATTCTGTGGGTGGGCAGGTAGGAATTGGTTTTTGGGCTTGGAATATTCACATTTTACGGAGGGCTTGTGAAGGGGAACCAGGAATCTTGGATTCCAGTTCCCAAAGAACATTTCGGGCGTCTTTCTCTTGATATCCAAAAAACTGAAAATGTCACTCACCAGGAACTGTGTTGGTATCCTGCAGTGTGAAGCAGGAAGCTGGGTAATGAAGGTAGTCATATACAGGAAACTGCACGTCATATTGCTAAGGAAGTATAAGTAATCTTCCTTATATGAGTCCTCAATCCCAAAAACGACAGGCCGTCTTCCTAAGACGTAACCACGAATCAGGTTTTTGAAGTAGGAATGTGGGAAATGGGAGTCCTCACATAAAGGAAATTTCACTGCCTATTGCTAAGTAAGAATAAGGAATCTGTGTTACTTAGGTCCGCAATCCCAAAAAAACTTAAGTTCATCTTGGTATGGGGTAAACACAAATCATGGTGTTTTCAAGCATGAATCTGGGAAATGGAGTCCTTACTTACAGGCAACTACATAACCTTTTGCCTAGAAAGAATAAGGAATCTGGGTTACACGAGTCCTCAATCCAAAAATCTACAGATCATCTTGGAATGTTCTAAAAAGAATCAGAGTTTCGAAGCAGGATGTATCTTATGAGAGTCTTAATATACAGGAAAATACACAGCTC
>NW_006971150.1:0-642 GCF_000164805.1 Carlito syrichta | reverse complement strand
TTAGCAAGTAAGGTAAAATTGGATTTGCCTTACAATTTTTGCTTCATCCGCATTGTTTGCATAAATTCATTAATCTTTTAAAATCATGTGCAGTGATTAAGTGATTGCCCAAATAATTAGACTATTTACATTTTTTGCTTAACTTATAAAAAGCATTCTAGAGGCTAAAACTTTGCTTTCTCAAGCATGTCCATGTCCCTTCTATTTAAACTCTATGCATACTACATGAAACCATGAAAAGTTTTTAGGAATAATCACTATGTACTATTAACTATAGTGATATAACAAATTTTTAAAAGTTAACCAAGTAATATGCTAAACACTTTACATGTTTCTCATTTAATTGCTAATGAATAGCTTTTCTACTCTTCCCATTTTAAAGAGGTAGAAACACAAATTTTGTGTGGACAAGTAATTTGCCCAAGTGTATAGGGCAGAGGCAGGGCTTAAGAAGAGGCTTGTTTAATCATAGGAACTACATTTAACCATTATACTTTACTATCTTGTCAGGTTATTTAATTTATAATTTAATAAAAACTTTGTAAAGGAAAATAAGCAAGCCAGGCTCGGTGGCTCAGCCCGCAATCCCGAGCTTTGGGAGGCTGAGGTGAGTGTATTGCCTGAGCCCATGGCTTCGAGACT
>NW_006971149.1:0-727 GCF_000164805.1 Carlito syrichta | reverse complement strand
TTTTAAAATCATAACACTATCATTCTCATTCTATTTTAATAAAACTATGACTTTAACCCAAAACGTAAATCTTTTTTCCTAGTATATTAATACATGGCTATGTGTAAAATTTTCTATTGTCATATTAGAAGCAAAAACAACACCATTGGGAAAATTTCGTTATACTAATCAAACGATTTTAAAATTGGCCTACAGGAACAGGAACTAAAGTCATAATCTGAGAAGGAAACTTAAAAGTTTCCTATGAATGCTTATTACTGTTTAAATCTTTCCGATGGAAATTGTATCATCTTAAATGTATGTTTTATCCAAACAAGTCTATTCTAAAAATCAAATAGTAGCTGTCACACTCTTGGATAATGGACTGCACTGTTACCATGACAATGGCCATGGGCTGAAGCAAACAGAGTTTCGGCATGTAACAAAACTAGATAAACGTCCTGCTTGGCTAGAAGCAGGGCAATAAAACTATTATGGTAATTTAGTTTCTAATCTTAATCCTAGGAGAAACTGCCTTTGGGAACAAGAGTTGACTAACCAGTCTACCAGGAAATAGAAGTTTAAAAATATCTAGAAAGAAGTACAACTTAGAAGGGACAAGGTCATATAAAATAATTTTGCTGTGCAACTTTCCATCAGGTGTATAGAGATTTACTCATAAGTTTTACTGCCATGTATGCACACCGGTCACTAATCACATGCCAATATCATAGGTATAACTGATATC
>NW_006971148.1:0-1142 GCF_000164805.1 Carlito syrichta | reverse complement strand
CCGTCATCCACCTGCCGGCCTACATCTACTACTTCTCAGGGGTGAGCGAAGACCCAGGAAAGGGAGAGGACGGCAGGAGGGGGCAGGGATGGGTTAGAGCCTCCCTTGCCACGGTGGGACTCCCTGGCCAGGAGAAGGGGCCTCTGTCTCCCAGAGCTCCACAGAAGAGAGGCATCCGGGGGCTGACCCAGAGCGGCAGCAGCCCCGCCCTTCCTCCGGGGTGTTCAGCTGAGACTGGCACCGGCCAGGAAGCAGCAGAAGTGCCCTGTGTGTGCACACAGTCCTGGAAATCCGCTCACTCTCCTGAAAACCCAGCCGCTCCCTTGGAGAGCACTGCGGTCCCTCAAGCACAGGCGGAGTTGCCCGCAGTCACCCAGCTCTTATCTCGCTGCCTTCTCCTTCTCCTCCCATTCTCTCCGCCTCCTCCTCCCACTCATACAGACCCAAGTCACACCCCATCACGCCTGCCCGGACCTCGCCACACCCTCTCTTCTTTCCAGTCCCTCCTCCACACCCAATAAGGTGCCCTCCCCGGCACCAGTGACCAGGGCCTTCTGTCCCCACTCCCAATGCCTGCTGCGAGTTCTCCTCTGCCCACATGGGTCGCTCTTTTCCAGCCCCAGCGGCAGCACCTTTTCCCACCCTCAGGCCCAGCGCTGGGAGTGAAGGCACCATGGAAGGCGGCCTTTCCAGGCAGGCACAGCTCATTTCTGCCAGGGTCTGGAAGTCATCACGCTGTCAGCATGCAAAAGCACCCACAGAGTGCCAGGCATGGTAGCCGGCCCGAGCAATCGGAAGTAAGAAGTTGGCATTCAGAGGCCTTCTGAGAAAGAAAGAAAGGAAAGAAGGAGGGAAGGAAAGGAGGAAGGGCGGGAGGGAAGGATGGAAGGTCTTGGAAGCCGCAGCTGTAATGAGCTCACGATCCAAGTGCAGCAGGTAAGGGGTGGCTTGGGGTGTTCGGTGCTACCCCCCATCACTGGGGGTCCTGGGGATGCAGGCAGGGTCATCAAGTCCACTTGGGACGGCCACAGAAGATGGGGTGCTTGGGATGGGCCTCCCAGAATGAGCAGGCATCTGGCTAGCCAGGCAGGAGGCACCCACACTCCAGGTAGCCATGGAGGGACAGCGCCCTTAGGTGGAGG
>NW_006971147.1:0-663 GCF_000164805.1 Carlito syrichta | reverse complement strand
TTAATTAACTAGCCAGCCAGGTAGCCAGCTGGATTAATTAGCTAGCTACTTCCTCAGTTCGTGGCTAGCCAGCTGACTTAACTAACTGAATTAAACAGCTAGCCAGGTGGCTTGCCAGCTGAAGTAAATATGTAGCTACCTAGCTAGACAGTTAGCAATCCAGTTGAATTAATTAGCTGAATTAACCAGCTAGCCATATGGCTAGGAAGCTGATGCAACTAGCTTATTTAAATAGTTAGCCAGTTGGCTAGCCAGCTGACTTTATTAACTGGCATCACTAGCCACCCAAGTGTCTAGGCAGCTGACTTAAATAGCTAGCTACCTATGTATCCCATTGGCTTGCCAGCTGACTTAACAACCTATCTACCTAGTTAAACAGCTGGCTAGCGAGCTGACTTAAATAGGTGACTTAACTAGCTAGCCAGTTGGCTAGCCAGCTGACTTAACTAGCTAGATACACAGCTAGGCACCTGGTTTGCCAGCTGACTTAACTTGCTGATTAACTAGCTAACCAGCTCACTTAACTATATGACTTAACTAGCTAGTTTCCAAAATAGCTGACTGACTTTACCACCTGAAATAACTAGCTAGCTACCTAGCTAACAATCTAGCTATGTAGACATCTTAACTAGTTTACTTAACTAACTAGCCAGCTGACATAAC
>NW_006971146.1:0-785 GCF_000164805.1 Carlito syrichta | reverse complement strand
CCACTATTCATAAGTAAACTATTTAATCAAATATAACTAGTTTTCTCTAAATTTCATATGACTGGAGCATATATAGATAACTCACTTAACTTGAGTGAACATTTCTTCATCTGAAATGTCTTCCCCACCATCTACATACCAGAAAAAATATTGAGCAAAATGCATACACTCCATGACACTTAAAGAAGCATAGATTTTTTTGGCTAGATAGTCAGCATTTCTTTCATCATTGAAGGTCCAGCTGCTTATAAAGCTCCTAAACCCTGTACACTCCCAAGTATCTGCAAAACACCCTGGATATTCAAACCCACTCTAGTTCAGGGGGCCAGCCCCTGAAGAGAGATTTAGGAGGTCTCTTAAGAGGTGTTGGCGACTCATAGGGATAGATATTAAAAGAAAGAAAGAGACTGGGGGAGAAAGAAAGAAGCTGGACTCTGTCTAGTACAGAAGCCATTTATTGGGGGTTTACAGTATGTATTTATCCCAAATTTTACATTGGCAGTCTTACAAGTCTTTCACATGAACACAAAGCCAGGTGCAGGAGGGGTGTCCCCCACCCACCAGGTGTTTCCTCAGGCATGAGGAAGAAAAATCTCAATTAAATCACAATACCTTTACATGAACACAAAGCCAGGTGAATGAGGGGCATCCCTTACCCACCAGATGTTTCCTGGAGTAAGAGGAAGGGCAATCCCAATTAAATCACAAGACATTTACATGATCATAGAGCCAGGTGGATGAGGGGCATCCCCCACCCACCAGGTGTTTCCCCAAGCATGAGAAAG
>NW_006971145.1:1860-2656 GCF_000164805.1 Carlito syrichta | reverse complement strand
GGACTACAAGAAATAACTTTGAAGGGAAAAATGTAAATAGCTTAGAATATGAAGCCTATCTACCCATGGTGGAAAATGAAATCAGAAAGATTTGTAATGACATTAGGCAGAAATGGCCAAACACATAGCAGTGCTCCATAGACTTGGGTATGATTTCCTTTATCAAGTTAGAAGTTAAGAATAGTTGTTTTCCATCTTTGTGCTGTTTCTGGTTCTTGAATCTTTCTTAAAAATTCTATACTACCACTAGGAAGGTTTGTATGTTATTTCTGGAGAATAGAAGGGATGGTTCTCGGTGCTTGTTGGGTTGTAATATTGGGCAAGCTGATGTTGCCCTTGGTGCTGTTACAAAGTGCACATGTGCCAAGACTTTCAGACCCTGGACCTCAGGGCCTTTGCTAATGTGTGCTAAAGGCCTTGAGGTCTCTTGAGAGTTGTTTTGTGATCTGGACTCTGTTCATATGACAGTCTGTTACAGATTATTTTTTATATAAATGCCTTTGAACATAATTAAAGTAGTTGGCTTTTTGTATCACTAAAAGAGAAGAGTTCTGGACTTTAAAAAGAAACCGACTATTTAGACTTCATCTATCATATTCTATTACTTATTATTTTGTTATTAATAACTATAAATTTATTAATAACCAGTAGTTTATTATGATTAATATTATCAGTCCTATTAATTAGCAATTATTGCTATTTAGTATTCTAAATTCTTTGTTATACTTGTCAGGCATTGTAACTTTGTATCTCCAGGCATTACTTGGCTTTGTGCCTTGTTTGAGGCAGATGTTTG
>NW_006971145.1:0-747 GCF_000164805.1 Carlito syrichta | reverse complement strand
AGGGACAAAAAGGCCCAACTCTCCAGTTTCTCCCCGGTGCTGCAACATTTGTAGTGGGCTTGTTCTGTACTTGCACAAGTGTGTAGTTGCATTTCACCATCTAGAATTGCTCACAGCATGGAAGCTGACAGCAAAACTGAGTAATTATGATCAGCTGAGTAGCTCAGAAGACCAGATTGGTGGTACAGCTTTTAAAGTGTGAGTCTCTTCTCCTTCCCAGAGGTCTGTTGCCTCAGTCAGTGGTAGAGATAAGGAGTTGGACTCTGAACCTGACCCAAAGCCTGGGAAGTTTAATGACCACATTTTCTGAATAACAATGGAAGCCAATAGTTATAAGGGAGCACTTTGGGACTAGAGGATAGAATATGTGAAGTAAAACTTCGTGATGAAACTCAGACATATGGTTGCTTTGCTAATAACAAGACTGCCTCAATTTTGATAGAATAGCATGCATTTCCTGGAAGAAGAAAAGGTTCTAAGCCTTCAAAGATGAGCTTCAAAGCTAGGTAGTCTGGGTAGATTTCTTTACCAAGAGGAAAGAGTGGATAGTCAGCAGACAGAAGGTAGATAAGAGGGAGACCCAGAAAATAAGGGTAAGGGGCAGGAGTTAGGAATATTCCTTTTTAACGCTTTGAGAACTAGCTGAGCTATCCATTTGCTTTTCTCTGTTCATAGAGTGTTGGAGGTGCAATTGTGTAGAGAACAATTAAAAATGGAATCTGACTAGATAAGGAGAGGAAAAAGTAA
>NW_006971144.1:0-688 GCF_000164805.1 Carlito syrichta | reverse complement strand
CAGTCAATGATTGTGGAGTGTCCTCGGCTGGGAGAGGAAAGTGTACTCTCTTATGTGATTTCTTTTTTGTCTGACACCAATTCTCCAGAGAAGAGGACAGCCATGAGTCTTTAGCAGCCATCATTCACAGTAGCTGAGAGACAGGGGAACTGGCTTTAATAAAGGGAATCTGAGAGAAACACCAGTACAGGCTCCTACAAAGGATGCCTTCTTCTGAAGTCAGCTATGTGCCTCTTCCTGCTGCTTTATGGAGAATATATTTGAAAACAAGGGGTAATCTCTTGAAAAGGGATGTTCATTGTCTCTCTAGCTTGACTAATATATCATGGTTTCTTAGGAAGGGAGAGTGTTCTTAGCTTCCAACATTGGCTTAAGCTGTATTTATAATAGCTTTACTTAAATATATATAAACCTAAAAGCATTGATAAACATCGTATGCTTATATTTCTTAAATGGCATAAAACCAAAGCAAATTAAAAATTAAAAATTTAAAAGTATGACATGATAAAAACTCAAATTGACAATATAAATTCAATGATGCTGTTTTGCTGTAACTAAATTAACAATCTCAAAGTAAATATGTAACTGTGAAATTGCACAGATTACCTTGTATATCTGACATATCCTATGTTATCTGATGTCATGGGAAGGACCAACTATTCACCACTCTTCTCAAATAGAAATCTGG
>NW_006971143.1:0-782 GCF_000164805.1 Carlito syrichta | reverse complement strand
AATCATGTGGTTTTTGTTTTGATATCTGTGATGTATTTAATTACATTTATGGTTTTACTAATGTTGAACCAGTCTTGCATCCCAGGAATGAAGCCTACTTGATCATGATGGATGATTTTTGAGATGTGTTGTTGAATCCGGTTCACTAGGATCTAGTTGAGAATTTTAGCATCTATGTTCATCAAAGATATTGGCCTGTAGTTCTCTTTCTTTGTTGGCTCTTTACCTGGCTTGGGTATCAGTGTAACGTTGGCCTCATAAAATGATTTGGGGAGAGTACCATCTTTTTCATTCGCCTGGAATAGCTTCAGTAGGATTGGTATCAGCTCCTCCTTAAATGGAAAGCCATCTGGACCAGGTAGTTTTCTTATTATGTAGTCGATTTCCTTGATTGTTATTGGTCTATTTAGGGTCTCAATTTCTTCTGGTTTCACTCTAGCTAGGTTGTGTGATGTCAGAAAGTCCTCCATTTCCTTAAGGTTTTCAAGTTTTTTCCATACAAGTGTACGTAGTAGTCTCTAATGATCTTTTGTATTTCTTCAGGGTCAGATGTGACTTCACCTTTTGTGTTTCTGATTGTCCTTATTTTAGTTTTTTCTCATTTTTTCTTGGTCACTCTAACTCGGGGACCATCGATCTTGTATATCCTTTCGAAGAACCAGCTTTTTGTTTCATTGATTTTTTTGTATTATCTTTTTGTCTTCTATGTCCTGGATTTGGGCCTTTATTTTGGTGATCTGGAGTCTTCTGCTGAAATTAGGGTTTTTGTGGGCTTGCTTTTC
>NW_006971142.1:0-612 GCF_000164805.1 Carlito syrichta | reverse complement strand
CTAGCTACCTAAATATCCAGCTGACTAGACAGCTGACTAAACTAACTGACAACCAGCTAGACAGTTGGCTAGCCAACTGACTTAACTCACTGATATCATTAGCTAGCCAGGTAACTATCTAGCTGACTTAACTAGCTAGCTACTTACTTTGTCAGTTGGCTTGCCAGCTCTCTTAACTAGCTGAATTAACCAGCTAGCCAGCTGGCCAGGCAACTGACTTAACTAGCTGACAAGTAGCTAGCTACCTAGCTAGCCAGCTTACTTAAATAGTTAGCTAACGAGTTATCAACCTAGCTAGCCAGCTGACTTAAATAATTTGCTGCCTAACTAGCTAGCTGACTTAACCAGCTAACTAACTAGTTAGCTTACTCATCTAACGTGCTAGCCAGGTGACTTAATTATCTTACTTAACTCATTAGCTAATGAGGTAGCTAGCTGACACCACCAGCTGACTTAAATCGTTAGCTAGCTAGGTAGCTAGCTGACTCATCCAGCTGACTTAACTCGTGAGCTAACTAGCTAGCTAGCTAAACCAGCTGATTCAACCCGTTTCCTAACTTGCTAGCTAGCTGACTCAACCAGTGACTTAATACATTAGTTAACTACCTAACT
>NW_006971141.1:0-419 GCF_000164805.1 Carlito syrichta | reverse complement strand
GATTGGTGGCCCAGTGACTGGGCCTCTTCGATTATGAGTGCCCCAGTTACTGAGTCTGCTCTGTGATTGGTGTCCCACTCACTGCCTTTCTTCTGTGAAGTGTGATTCAGTGACTGTCCTCCCTATGTAAGTTTCTCATTGACTGGGCCTCCGCTGTGATGGGTTCCCTATTGACTAGCTCTCCTCTGATATCAGTGCTTAGTGGCTGTCTCTCAACTGTGATGGTTACAAAGCTCTGATTTGTAACCATTGACTGGTCCTGCATGGTTATAGGTGTCCTAGTGGTTGGCCTCTTTGATGGGGCCACAACTGGCTTTTATCTGTGATGGGAGCCACAGTGATTAGACTTCTTCTGTGAGGGGTGTCTCAGTGGTTGGCCATCCTGCATAATGGGTGCCCAATTGACTAGCTCTCCTCTG
>NW_006971140.1:0-600 GCF_000164805.1 Carlito syrichta | reverse complement strand
CTTATTAACCAACTCGTTAAGTCAGCTTGCTACCTCATTAGCAAATTAGTTGTCAGCTACCTAAGTCAGGAATCTAAAAAGGTAGCTAGCTAAGTCAGCTAGCTTACTAGTTAGCTAAGTTTTTAAGTAAGCTACTTAAGTCTCCTACGTTATTAGATAGCTAATTATTAAATTAACTAGATATTCAGCTAGTTAAATCGTTAGCTACATATTGAATTCAGGTAGTTAAGTCTGCCAGCTAATGAGTTCAGTCAGCCAGTTAAGTCAGCTAGCTAAGTAGTTAAGTCATCTAGCTAAGTCAGCTAGTTAAGTCAACTTTCTAATTTAGTCAGCTGGTTAAGACAGCTAGTTAGGTAAAGTGTTAAGAGAGCAGGTTGAATCAGATAGTTAGCTAGTAAACTAACGAGTTAAGTCAGCTGATTGAGTCAGCTAGCTGGCTAGTTAGCAAATGGGTTGAGTCAACTGCTTGAGTAGGTTAGCTAAAATGTTAGTTAACGTGTTAAGTCTGCTGGAGGAGTCAGCTCTCTAGCTAGTTAGCTGAAGAGTTAAATCAGTTAGTTAAGTCAGCTAGCTAGCTCGTTAGCTAATGAGTTAAGTCAG
>NW_006971139.1:0-514 GCF_000164805.1 Carlito syrichta | reverse complement strand
CCTTATTCTTCCATAGCAACAGGTCGTGTAGTGTTCTGTATATGAGGACTCCCATTACTGGAATTCCTGCTTCGTTCTAAGCAAGAAGCAGAGACATTTCGTGGTGACCTAAAATTCCAGTTGCTTGGATGCCAAGAGAAAGACTCCCATAAAGTTCTTGTGGAATTGGAAACCAAGACTCCTGTTTCCCTTTCCAAAAGACAACCTAATAATGCGGCGACATAGAAGCCCAGATTGCTGATTAAACCTTATCAAGGGACGTTGTAGATTTAGGCGATTGAGAGCTACAAGAACCCGATTCCCTTCCATTCTCAGCATGAAACTCTGTATACAAAAATGCAGATGCCCAGATATTTCCTAGGGATGTGGATTCCATGAATCCTGGTTACATTTTAATAATTCGTACTAAATATTTGCCAACTGCAAACCCTCGGCCCATCTCCAAATAAAGTACAAATGGAATTTCAGGATTACCAAGTTCATCTTAAGACCAAAGTTACATCTAAATACGTCA
>NW_006971137.1:0-881 GCF_000164805.1 Carlito syrichta | reverse complement strand
AACGGGTTAAGTCAGCTGGTTGAGTCAGCCAGCTAGCTAGTTAGCAAACGGGTTGAGTCAGCTGTTTGAGTAGACTAGCTAGCTAGTTAGCTAACGAGTTAAGTCAGCTGGATGAGTCAGCTAGGTAGTTCATTCGATAATGAGTTAAGTCAGATAATTAAGTCACGTAGCTAGCATGTTAGATAATGAGTATGCTAAATAGTTAGCTAACTGGTTAAGTCAGCTAGCTAGCTATGCAGCTAACTATTTAAGTCAGCTTGCTAGCTGGTAGCTAGCTAGCTAGCTAAGTATTTAAGTTAGCTGGGAAGTTATGTAGCTAGCTAGTTAACTATTTATGTCAGCTGGATAGCTAGGTAGCTAGCTGGTTAAAATAGCTAGTTTAGTCAACTGGCTTGGCGGCTGGCTTGCTAGTTAGCGAGCTAGTTTATTCAGTTGGTTAACCAGTTGAATAGCTGGTTAATTCAGCTAGTTAAGAGAACAGGTAGCCAAATAGCAAGGTAGGCACCTAGCTAGTTAAGTCAGTAAGATAGCTAAATGGCTAGCTAGTGATGTCAGTGAGTTAAGTCAGCTGGATAACCAACTGGCTAGCTGGTCAAGACAGATAGTTTAGTCAGCTCTCTAGCCAGCTGCCTAGGTAGGTAGCTAGCTAAATAAGTCAGCTTGACAGCACACAGGCTAGCTGTTCAATTCACCTAGTTATGTAAACTGGCTAGACTGATGGCTAGGTGGGTAGCTAGCTAGTTAAGTCATCTAGCTTGCCAGCTTGCTAGCTTAAGTCAGCTAGGTAAGTCAGATGGCTAGACAGCTGGCTAGATAGATAGCCAGAGAGTTAAGTCAGCTGGCCAGACAGCTGATTAGCTGGTTAAGTCAGCTGGTTAAGT
>NW_006971136.1:0-305 GCF_000164805.1 Carlito syrichta | reverse complement strand
ATTGCTATGGACGGAATTGTGTCCCCCTCCAAAATCATGTGTTGGAAGCCTACCCACAATGTGACTGTATCTGAAAATAGGGTCTTTAGGAATTCATACAGGTTAAATGAGGCCATAAATGTGGAATCCTAAATACAACTGTGGCCTGATATGAAGAGGAAAAGATATTCATTCTCTCTCTCTCTCTCTCTCTCTGTCACTGAAGTCCCTGAAGACAAGCTAGAAGGTGGCTTTCTGTAAGCTGACCACCGATCTTTGACTTTTGGTCTCCTAAACCTTGACAAAGTAAGTGTCTAATGTTTAAG
>NW_006971135.1:0-307 GCF_000164805.1 Carlito syrichta | reverse complement strand
TCGATGAAATGGAAATCCTGTGATCACAGGAGTTTGGGAGACCATGCCAAGGGGATGATCTGAGTTGGCCAGTTTGAGAGCAGCCTGGACAACCTAGTGAAGAAAGAAAAAGAAAGAAAGAAAGAAAGAAAGAAAGAAAGAAAGAAAGAAAGAAAGAAAGAAATAAAGAGAAGAAAGGAAGGAAGGAAGGAAGGAAGGGAGGGAAAAAAGAAAGAAAGAAAGGGTATAAGGAAGAAAGAAAGGAAGAGTGTAAGGAAGGTAGAAAGAAAGGAAAGAAAGAAATCCATTCTCCTGCAAACCTTCTGCC
>NW_006971134.1:0-311 GCF_000164805.1 Carlito syrichta | reverse complement strand
TGGTGAGCCAGCTGCCTAACTGGGGAGCTAGCTAGTTAAGTCAGCTGGCTAGCCAGTTAAATAGTTTATTAAATAATCTAGTTAAGTCAGCTCAATAGCCAGGTGGTTAGCTAGGTAGCTAAGTAGTTGTCATCTGGCAAGCCATCAGGTTATGTAGGTAGCTAGCTAAGTCAGCTGACTAGCCAGCTGGCTAGCTATGTACCTAGGCAGTTAGGTCAGCCAGCTAGCTAGCTGGCTAGCTAGTTAAGTCACCTAGTTAAGTCAGCTGGCTAGACAGCTGGCTGGTTAGATAGCTAGATAGTTAAGTCAAC
>NW_006971133.1:0-941 GCF_000164805.1 Carlito syrichta | reverse complement strand
TTAGCAGGCCACATACCTGAGCAGCCTGCTAACCAGTCAGCTTATCTTGCCAGCAACCTAGCTAGCTAGCCGACTTAACTAAATTACTTAACTAGATAGACATCCAGCTAGATATCAAGCTTAACTAGCTAGCTACCTAGCTAGCCACATGGATAGCCACTTGAATTAACTAGCAGAATTAATGAGATAGACAGCTAGCTAGCCAGCAGACTCAACTGGTGACTGAACTCATCAGCCAGCTGGTTAGCCAGTTGATTTTAACTAGCTTACATCACTACCTAACCAGGTGGTTAGGCAGCTGACTTAAATAGTTAGCTACATACATATTACGCATGTTTGCCAGCTGACTTATCTAGGTCACTAGGTATCCAGCTGGCTAACGAGCTGACTTAACTAGGTGACCTAACTACCTAGCCAACTGGCTAGTCAGCTTACTTAACTAGCTGACTTAACTAGCTAGGCAGCTGACTTAACCATCAAACTTAACTAGCTAGCAACCTAGCTAGCTAGCTGATTTTACTAGCTGAAATAACTAGCTAGCTGACTTATCTAGCTGTCTTAACCTGTCAACTAGCTGACATAACTAGTTTACTTAACTAGCTAACTACCTAGCAAGCCAGCTGAATTAGCTAGCTGAAATAACTAGCTAGCCAGCTGTCTAGCCATCTGACTTAACTAACTTTTTAAAGCTAGCAAGCTGGCTAGCCAACTGACTTGATGAGGTGATTTAACTATCTAGCCAACTGGTTAGCCAGCTGACTTAACTTGTTGATTAAAGAGCTTGGCCACCTACCTGAACAGCCTGTTAAACAGCAGGCTTATCTTGCCAGCGACCTAGCTAGCCAGCCAGCTATCTAGCTGACTTATCTAGATAGACATCTGGCTAGCCACCCGGCTTAACTAGCTAGACATCTAGCTAGCCAGCTGGCTAGCCAGCTCAC
>NW_006971132.1:0-872 GCF_000164805.1 Carlito syrichta | reverse complement strand
TCGGGTAGTTAGTTGGCTCGCTGACTTAACTACATAGCTGAATAGCTAGCTGACTTGCTAGCTGACTTAACTAGCTAGCTGACTAACAACATAACTAGCTAGCTGACTTAACTAGGTAGCTAAATAGTTAGCTGACTTACTACCTGATGTAACTAGCTAACTGGCTAGATAACTGACTTAACTAGCTGATTAGGTAGTTGGCTGTATAGCTGGCTAGTCAATTGACTTAACTAACTAGCTCCCTGGTTGGTTAGACGACTAGACATCTGTCTTAACTAGTTAGATACCTGGTTGTCTAGCTGGCTAGGCAGCCATCAAGCTAGCTAGTGGGCTGACCAACTGGATAGCTAGCCAGCTTAAATAGCCAGCCGGATGGCTAGCTAGATAGCCAACTCACCTAACTCATAGACTTAACTAGCTAACCAGCCAGCTAGCCAGCAGATTAATTAGCTAGCTACACTCCTAGCAAAGTGGCTAGCCAGCTGACTTAAATAACTAACTTAACCTGCTAGTCAGCAGGCTATCCAGCTGACTTAATTAGCTAGCTACCTAGCTACCCAGATGGCTAGCGACCTGAATTAACTAGTTGATTTAGTCAGCTAAACAGCTGGCTAGCCAGCTGACTCAACTACATGATTTAACTCGTTAGACAGCCGGCTACCCAGCAGACTTAACTAGCTTAGCCAGCTTCCTATGTATCTCACTGACTTGACAGTTGACTTAGTTACCTAGTTACCTAGCTGTCCAGCTGACTAGCGAGCTGACTTTACTAGGTGACTTAACTAGCTGTCCAACTGGCTAGCCAGCTGAATAAACTAGTTGGCTACACAACTAGGCAGCTGACTAGCCAGCTTACTTAACTAGCTGACTTA
>NW_006971131.1:0-323 GCF_000164805.1 Carlito syrichta | reverse complement strand
CCTTACTAACCCCTGTTCCTTCTCTGGCAATTTTATCCACTGTCCTTGTTGCTGATGATCTTCTACCCCCTGACGATAAGGTAAACTTAAAGAAGCAGCAGCTAGGTATCATGAAGAAAAGTATCCAGATAATTTAAATTTGCCCATTGAAGTCAAAAGACTTCTGGCAAGTTGGGCCGGGGGGGAGATTGTGATTTGTTACCATCCTAATTTAAGGAGAGCACATTGTCTTTCCATACTGATTCTGGTTTTATAAAAGGGCTGTTTCCTCAAATTAAAACAGCTACCATTACTGTTAATAAGACAGCTATTCTTGATTTACT
>NW_006971130.1:0-828 GCF_000164805.1 Carlito syrichta | reverse complement strand
TACCTAGCCAGCTGACTTAACTAGCTGGCTTAACTAGCTAGCTACCTAGCTAGCTATCTAGTTAACCAGCTGACTTAACTGGCAGGCTTAAATAGCTAGCTAACTGACATAACTAACTGACTTATATATTCTAGCTTCCTAGCTAGTCAGCTGACTACACTAGCTAAAATAACTGACTAGCCTGATGGATAACCTTCTGCCTTAACTAGCTTTTTAACTAACTAACCAGCTGGATAGCCAACTGACTTAAGAGCTGACTTAACTAGCTAGCCGGTTGGTTTCCAGCTGTTTTAACTAACTGACTTAACCAGCTAGTCAGCTGGCTAGTTAGCTGACTTAACTAACTGGCTATCTATCTAGCAAACTGGCTAGACAGTTGACTCTCCTAGCTGACGTAAGCTAGCAAGCCGGCTTGTCATGTCACTTAACTAGCTAGCTACCTACCTAGCCAGCAGGCTAGCCAGCTGATTTAACTAGCTGTCTAGAACAACTTGCCTGCTGGCTTGCAAGCTGACGTAAGTAGCTAGCTACCTACATAACCAGCTTTCTAGACACCTGCCTAAACTGACTTAATCAGCTAGCCAGTTTGCTAGCCAGCTGACTTAACTTGAAGACATCACTAGATAGCCAGGTAGCTATCTAGCTGACTCAATTAGCTAGCTATCTACCTTGCCAGGTGGCTAGCCCTTCTTACTAGCTGAATTAATCAACTAGCCAGCTGGCTAGCCAACTGACTTAACTACCTCGCTACATAGCTAGACAGCTGGTTAGCCAGCTGACTTGAATTAACTGATTTAACTAGCTATCCCTAGCTAGACAGCTGATTTT
>NW_006971129.1:0-448 GCF_000164805.1 Carlito syrichta | reverse complement strand
CCCACTGAATTAACTAGCTGACTTAACCAGCTAGCCAGCTGGTTAGCCAGCTGACTTAACTAGCTACCTATCTAGCTAGCTAACTGGGAAGCCAACAGAATTAACTAGCTGACTTAAATTTCTAGCCAGCTGGCTAGGCAGCTAACATAACTAGCTTGCTACCTAGATAGCCAGCTGTGAAAACAGCTGAATTAACTACTAGTCTTAACCTGTTAGCCAACTGGCAATCCAGCTGACTCAACTAGCTGACCTAAGTAGTTAGCCAGCTGACTAAATTAGCTTTCTAAGTAGCTAGCTAGCTGGCTAGCCAACTGACTTATCTAGCTCACTTAATTACCTAGCAAGCTGGATAGTGAACTAAAATAACTAGCTCGCTACTTAACTAACAAACTGGCTAGCCAGCGGACTTAACTAGCTGACATAAATAGCTGGCCTGCTTGCTATTCAG
>NW_006971128.1:0-1301 GCF_000164805.1 Carlito syrichta | reverse complement strand
GGCTCTTACCCAACAGACTTCATGTGTGTATGCTTTATAGTAATACCCAGTACTCTCCCACGTCAATGCCAGTCCAAGATAACTGCTAATGCTGCCTGCAACTCCCAAAGATAAAAGGTGCTCACGACGGGTTGTAAGTTAATTTATTCTACTTTATTCTTTCAGAAACATACACTGGCTAACCAACAGTAATGGATACCATGCCATTATGAATATAAAATACACAATCCTTGTCCTGTCCTTCTAATGTTGGATACAAACCTCTGTCTGACTCTGAGTTATCCTCGGCCTATTTTTATCTATAATGCATATAACTGTGGTATAAAATTGTTAACCAAAAATAAGACATTTTATAAAACAATTCAAATTTTATAGTTGTAAAATACAGACCAGAGATTGGACTCGGTCTTAAAACTAAAGTTCCTTCCAGTAAAAACCGTTCATACCATGATTCTAATTATATGGAACTAAGTCCTTCAGGAAGGTCAGAGAGTAGGAATCAATTTTGGAGGGCCAGCCCCCAAAAAGAGATTTAGGGGGTCCCTTGGAAGACTTGATGGCGTCAGTGTTTCTACAGGGATAGATATTAAAAGAAAGAAAGAAGGAGGGATAGATATAAAGAGAATGAACGAAAGTAGACATCTGTTCAACGGATTGACCAGAAGCCGTTTATTGGGGGTTTACAGCTTGTATTTATCCCAGATTTTACACAGGCAGTCTTACAAGTCTTCCACGTGAACACAAGCCAGGTGCAAGAGGGGCGCCCCCCCACCCACCAGGTGTTTCCTCAGGCATGAGGAAGAGCGATCTCAATTAAATCACAAAACCTTTACATGGACACAAAGCCAGGTGAATGAGGGGCATCCCTCACCCACCAGGTGTTTCCTGGAGTAAGAGGAAGGGCAATCCCAATTAAATCACAAGACATTTACATGAACATAGAACCAAGTGGATGAGGGGCGTTCCCCCACCCACCAGGTGTTTCCCCAGGCATGAGGAATGAGGATCCCAAGACTATCTCACTACTCCTCATGCTTGGTTAATATTTCTCAAAAGCAGTACAACAATTCTAATATCATAATATTCTAATAATCAACTTTTAAAACCTATGCATATGCAACACCTAATAACCAACCTAAATCCCAATTCCTCTCTATTTTACACTAATTCTACCTACACTATAGAAATTCTTAATTATAGCCCAAACCAATTCCTATGAATGTGGCCCAGCCCAAAGCTCATGCTGGGCCTTTAGAATGTGGCCCAGCCCAAAGCTTGTGCTGGGCCGTTTCTAGTAGCTG
>NW_006971127.1:0-614 GCF_000164805.1 Carlito syrichta | reverse complement strand
TGGGGACATGACCGTCAATCTCCCGCAGCCTCTAAATTGTGAGCTCAGCCTCTGGAGTGCTCACGATGACAGGCACGTCATCCCCAGACCCCTGTTTGGATGGGTGCAGAGAAGAAGTCTCCCTGAATGGCCTGGGCTGGCCTTGGGCCCCTGGGCTCCTGCCAACTTTCTGCCTCACCCTCCCAGAGCGCTGGGATTCCAGGTGTGGGCCACCATGCCATGCCTTCTGGTTTGTTTTTGATGAAAGATAGAGATCACATGTGGGGCCTCAGCCTCATGATTCCAATGCTTTAGGAGGCTGAGGCCAGCTACCGACCCAAGCCTGCAGGCCGAGACATGACCAGGCACCTCGGTGAGACCTCATCTCTATCCTTCATCCCAAATGAACCGTGTGTGGTGGCACGTGCCTGGTGTTCTGGCTCCTTGGAAGACCGGAGAAAGACACACCAGAGCCCGGTGGGAAAAGGCTGCAGTGGCCATGAGCAAGGTACTGCCCTCCATCCTGGGGGACAGAGTGAGACTCCGACTCAAAGAAAAAAAAGGAAAAAGAAGAATAACATCCATTTGTGTATGGTGTTTTGGATCATCAAGAACAGACAGAGATTATTTGGTAA
>NW_006971126.1:0-337 GCF_000164805.1 Carlito syrichta | reverse complement strand
TATTTATGTCAGCTAGAAAATCTGCTAGTTACTTAGCTAACTAGTCTGCTAGCAACTCAGCTATCTGGTCAGACAACTAGTGGACTCACTCTCATTCCATCAGGTCAGCTAATTAGTTGGCTCACTCTCCTGCAAACTGGTCAGCAAACTATATGACTCCCTCACCAGACAACAGGGCAACTAAATTGTCAGCTTGCTCGCAGGACAACATGTCAGCTAACTTGTTGGCTTGCTCGCCACCTGACTAGTTATGTCAGCTCACTGGTCAGCTCGCAATCTGGCTGACTAGTTAAGACCACTCACATGTCAGGTCACTCACTGGCTGACTAGTTAATTT
>NW_006971125.1:0-5111 GCF_000164805.1 Carlito syrichta | reverse complement strand
TATCCCGTGACACGACTAAGACAATTAATATCCGGCGACACGAATAAGTCAATTAGAATCCGACGACACGAATAAGACAAGTATTACCAGAGCACACGAATAAGACAATTAGTATCTGACGACACGAATAAGACAATTAGTATCTGACAACAGGAATAAGACATTTAGTATCCGATGACTCGAATAAGACAATTAGTATCCGAAGAAACGAATAAGACATTTAGTATCCGACGATTCGAATAAGACAATTAGTATCCGATGACACGGAAAAGACATTTAGTATCCGAATTAGTATCCGACGACACGAATAAGAAAATTATTATCTCGCCACACGAATACGACAATTAGTATCTGTTGACACAAACAAGACAATTAGTATCTGGCGATACGAATAAGACAATTAGATTCCGGTGACACGAATGAGACAATTAGTTTCTGGCACCAAGAATAAGACAATTAGTATCCGGCGACACAAAAAAGACTATTAGTATCCGGCGAGAAGAATAAAACAATTAGTATCCGGGGACATGGTTAAGACAATCAGTATCTGGTGACACGGATAAGAAAATTAATATCCAGTGACAAGAATAAGACAATTAGTTCCGGCGACACGAATAAAACAATTAGTATCCGGTGACACGAATAAGACAATTTGTGTCAGGCGACACAAATAAGACAATTAGTATCCGAGCTCACGAATAAGACAATTAGTATACGACGACAGGAATAAGACAGTTATTATCCCACGACATGAATAAGACAATTAGTATTCGACAACATGAATAAGACCTTTAGAATCCAAATTAGTATCCGAAGCCACTAATAAGATAATTAGTATCTGACGACAATGATAAGAAAATTATTATACGATGAAACAAATAAGAAAATTACTATCCGGCGACACGAATAAGACCATTAGTATCCGACGACATGAGTAAGACATTTAGTATACAACGACATGACTAAGACACTTAGTATCAGTGACATGAATAAGACAAGTAGTCTCCAACGACACGAATATAACTAGTAGTATGCGAGGACACGAATAAAACAATTAGTATCTGATGACACGAATAAGAAAATTAGTCTGACAACACGAATAAGACAATTAGTATACGATGACATGAATAAGACAATTAGTATCCGATGAAACGAAAAAGACAATTATGTGACGAATCAATTGAGACATATAGTATCTGGTGACACAAATGAGGCAATTAATATCTGGCGAAACGAATGAAACAATTAGTATCAGGCGACACAAATGAGTCAATTAGTACCAGGTGACACGAATAAGACAATTAGTATCAGGTGTCACGAATAAGGCAAATAGTGTCAGGCGACACAAATGAGACAATTAGTATAAGGCGACATGAATAAGATAATTACTATCCGATGACACGAATAAGACAATTAGTATCCGACAACACGAATAAGACAATTAGTATCCGATGACATGAATTAGACAATTAGTATCTGATGAAACGAATAAGACAATTCATATCCAACAACACGAATAAGACACTTAATATCAGATGACACCAGTAAGACAATCAGCATCTGACAAAACGTTTATGACAATCAGTATCTGACGAACCAAATAACACAATCAGTATCCGACGAAACGAATGATAAAATCAATATTCGAAGACACGAATAAGACAATTAGTATTCGGTGACACGAATAAGAAAATTAGTTTCCAGCGACACAAATAAGACAATTAGTATCCGGCAACAAGAATAAGACAATTAGTATCCAATGAAACGGATAAGACAATTAGTATCTGGAGACAAGAATAAGACAATTAGTATCCAGCGATACAAATAAGACAATTAGTATCCAATGACACGGAAAAGAAAATTAGTGTCCGGTGACACGAATAAGTATCTGGCGAGACGAATAAGACAATTAGTATCCGGTGACACGAACAAGACTATTAGTATGCGGCAACAGGAATAAGACAATTAGTATCCGGCTACAGGAATATGACAATTAGTATCCGGCGACATGAATAAGACAATTATATCTGGTGACACGAATAAGACAATTAGTATCCAGTGAAATGAATAAGATAATTATTATCCGACGACACGAAGAAGACAATTAGTATCTGACAACACGAATAAGAGAACTGGTATCCAACGACACAAATAAGACATTTAGTATCCACGACACGAATAAGACAATTAATATCCGATGACATGGATAAGACAATTTTTATCCGACATCACGAGTAAGACAATTGGTATCTGATGACATGATTAAGACATGTAGTATTCAATGACACGAAAAAGGCAAATAGTATCCGGCACCACGATTAAGACAATTGGTATCCTATGACAGGAATAAGACAATTAGTATCTGATGACACGAATAAGATAAGTAGTCCGACATAACAAATAAGACAATTAGTATCTGACGACACAAATAGGACAATTAATATCCGTGACACGAATAAGACAATTAGTATCCAATGACACGAATAAGATAATTAGTATCTGATGACATGAATAAGACAATTAGTATCTGTCGACACGAATAATAAAATTAGTGTCCTACAACACGGATAATACAATTAGTTTCTGTCGACACGAATAAGAAAATTAGACCCAAATAAGAATTATAATCCGATGACACAAATATGAAAATTAGTATCCGGTTACACGAATAAGAAAATTAGTTTCCGACGACAGGAAAAAGACTATTATTAACTAATTACACAAATAAGAGAATTAGTCCGACGACACAAATAAGACAATTAGTATCTGACGTCACGAATAAGAAAATTAGTATTCGCAACAGGAATAAGACAGTTAGTATCCCACAACACGAATAAGACAATTAGTATCCGATGACACGACTAAGATAATTACTATCCGACGACACGAATATTGCAATTAGTATCCAATGGCACAAATAAGTCATTTATTATCCGAATTAGTATCCGAAGACACTAATAAGACCATTAGTATCCTACGACATGAATAAAATAATTAGTATCCGACGACAGGAATTAGACAATTAGTATCCGGTGACACGAATTTGACAATTAGTATTTGATGAAAAGAATATGAAAATTAGTATTCGGCAACACGAATAAGACAATTAGTTCCTGATGACACGAATAAAACAATTAGTATTGGACGACACGAATAAGAAAATTAGTCCAACGACACGAATAAGATAATTACTATCTGATGACAGGAATAAGACAATTCGTATCCAACGACACGAATAAGACCATTAGTATTCGACGACACGAATAAGACCATTAGTATCTGACGACAAGAATAAGACAATTAGTATCTTATGACACGGATAAGTCAATTAGTATTCGACGACACGGAAAAGACAATTAGTATGCGATGACACGAATAAGACAATTAGTATCCGATGACATGAATAAGAAAATTCGTCCAACGACACAAATAAGACAGTTAGTATCTGACGACATGAATAAGACAATTAGTATCCGATGACAGGATTAAGACAGTTAGTGTCCGAATTAGTATCCGAAGAGACTAATAAGACTATTAGTATCGGATGACACGAATAAGACAATTAGGATCTGGCGACACGAATAAGACAATTAGTATCCGATGACTCGAAAAAGACAATAAGTATCTGGTTACACGAATAAGACCATTATTATCCGGCGATACGAATAAGATAATTAGTATCCGAAGACACGAATAAGACAATTAGTATACGATGACACGAATAAAACAAATAGTATCCGACGACATGAATAAGACCATTAGTATTCGACGACACACATAAGACCATCAGTATCTGACGACACGAATAAGACAATTAGTATCCGACAACACGGATAAGACAATTAGTATCCGATGACACGGTTAAGACATTTAGTATCTGGTGAAAAGAATAAGACAATTAGTGTCTGGTGACACTAATAAGACAGTTAGTATCCGATGATATGTATAAGACAATTAGTATCCGTCGAGAAGCATATAACAATTAGTATCTGGCGACACAAACAAGACAATTAGTGTCCGGCGACATGTGTAAGATAGTATCCGGCGACACGAATAAGACAACTAGTATCTGGTGAAACGAATAAGACAGTATCCGGCGATACAAATAAGACAATTAGTGTCTGGCGACACGGATAAGACAGATAGTATCCGGCGACACGAATAAGACAATTAGAATCCAGCGACACGAATAAGACATTTAGCATTCGAATTATTATCT
Organism: Carlito syrichta; assembly: GCF_000164805.1. Taxonomy (NCBI): domain Eukaryota; kingdom Metazoa; phylum Chordata; class Mammalia; order Primates; family Tarsiidae; genus Carlito; species Carlito syrichta. Next base: position 892 of record NW_006971125.1, on the reverse strand, counting down.
GAAGACACGAATAAGAAAATTAATATCTGTCGATACGAATAAGACAATTAGTATCCGACGACATAGTATCCGACGACACTAATAACAGATTTAGTATCCGATGTCACGAATAAGACACTTACTATCCGATGACACGTATAAGACAATCTGTAATTGACGAAAGGAATGAGACAATCAGTATCCGATGAATCGAATTATATAATCAGTATCCGACGAATCGAATAATACAATCAGTATCCGATGACACGAATAAGACAATTAGTATCCAATGACGCGAATAAGACAATTAGTATCTAATGACTCGAAAAAGAAATTTGTATCCGACGATACGAATAAGAAAATGAGTATCCAATGACATGAATAAGAAAATTAGTCCGACAAAACGAATTAGGCAATATGTATCCGAGGAAATGAATAAGACAATAAGTATCCGACGACACGAATAAGACCATTATTATCCAACGACACGAATAGGATAATATGTATCTGAAGACACAAATAAGACAATTAGTATCTGACAACACAAATAAGACAATTTTTATCTGACAACACGAATAAGACAATAAGTATCCGACGACATGAATAAGACAATTAGTATCCGATGACGCTAATAAGACAATTATTATCCGATGACATGAATAAGACAATTAGTTTCCGGTTACACAAGTAAGACAATTAGTATCCTGTAACACGAATAAGACTTTTAGTATCCGACGACATGAATAAGACAATCGGTAATCGACGAAACGAATATGACAATCAGTATTGGACGAATCAAATAATACAATCAGTATCCGATGACAAGAATAAGACAGTTAGTATCCAGTGACAAGAATACGAAAATTAGTATCCAGCGACACGAATAAGAGAATTAGTATCCAGTGACACGAAT
>NW_006971124.1:0-494 GCF_000164805.1 Carlito syrichta | reverse complement strand
CTGACTTAACTAACTGAGGAGGTAGTTGACTGGCTAGCAGATTAGCCAGCTGACTTAATTAGCTAGCTACCTGGTTGGTTAGATGACTAACCCAATGCCTTAACTAGCTAGCTACCTTGCTGGCTAGCTAGCTAGGCAGCTGGCTATCTTGATAATGGGTTGGCAAGCTGGCTAGCCAACCAGGTTTAATAGCCAGCCGGTTGCCTAGACAGTCGGATAGCCAGTCAGCTTAACTAACCAGTTACCATGTTGGTAAGCTGGTTAGCCAGACGGTTTCACTAGCTGGCCACCTACCTGGCCAGCCTGTTAACCAGCTGGTTTAACTTGCCAGATACCTAGGTAGCCAGGTGGCTAACCAGCTGATATAACTATCTGACTTAACTAGATAGCCATCCGACTAGCCAGCTGGCTTAAGTTGCTAGCAACCTAACTAACCAGCTGGCTAAAAAGCTAACTTAACTCGCTGACTTACCCAGCTAGCCAGCCCTCTAGCC
>NW_006971123.1:0-354 GCF_000164805.1 Carlito syrichta | reverse complement strand
TAAGTTAACCAGCTAACTACCTATCTAACAAGCAGACTTAAATAGTTAGATGCCTAGCTAGCTAGCTGACTTATTCAGCTAGCTAACTAGTTAGTTTACTCATTATATAACGTGCTAGCTAGCTGACTTAATTATCTGACTTAACTTGTTAGCTAACGAACAAGCTAGCTGACTCAACCAGCTGACTTAACTCTTTAGCTAGCTAGCTGACTCATTCAGGTGGCTTAACTCATTAGCTAACTAGCTAGCCTACTCAAGCAGCACACTCAACCCGTTTGCTAACTAGCTAGCTAACTGACAAAATCAGCTGATTAACCCATTAGTTAGCTAGCTAACTACCTGACTCAATCTGCT
>NW_006971122.1:0-365 GCF_000164805.1 Carlito syrichta | reverse complement strand
TAGTAAAATATAATGAGACTTTGTCTAACATATAAAGACCATTTATGTGTGGATAAGTATCTATATCCTCCATTCTATTTATCCCTTTTTACCAGTATCACTTGTCTTGGTTATTTTGATTTTCTAGCAAGTATTGAAGTAAAATAATGTAAGTTGTCTACTTTTATCCCTTTTCAAAGGTGTTTTGAATTTCTTTGTGCAAAAATGTAAATTACAGTTAGTGACAAGGTCTTGATTATAATTCTATCCCGCAGTGCAAGGAATTAGGGGTCCAAGGAGAAGGATATATTCTAAAATTGGAGTGAAAAATATGGAATATGAGTCAGGAGTTTTGCAGTTCCAGAACATAGGGCTGTGCTTAAAAT
>NW_006971121.1:0-3960 GCF_000164805.1 Carlito syrichta | reverse complement strand
CCAGCCACTACCTGAAAAAAATATCTGAAACCTTCTCCCCTGCCCAGCTGGCTTCCTCTGAAAAGAGGACACAGCCTGATGATGCATGGAGACCTAGATTCTCCCAGGCCAGAACCATGGTGTGGGGCATGGCCATGGCAAGGGATGCAGCAGGTTGTGTCAAGGCTAGGATTTGAACCCAGGTAGTTGGTTCCAGAGTCTGACCTCCTTCTGAGCTTGTGGGACATGCACATCTGTCCCATCTCAGAACTCAGGCACTGAACCTATAATCAGTGCCCTGCCCCTTGGATGCTGCAGGAACAGCTCTGGTGACCCCCAAACGTCATGGATGGGGAGACAGAGGATGAGAGTTGGCTCTTACCTTGACATGCGTTCTCACTTTCATTCTTGAATGTTTTTGCCCCAGAAATGAGCCCATATCCTGGGTTGCACTTGCAGTAGTAGCTCCCGTCTGTGTTCTGACAGTCTGCGTATTGCCCACATGACACATTCAAGGGTGGCATACACTCGATATCTGGGACACAACAGGGCAAAGGGTTACTTCCCAAAGGTGTGAGTGGCTTCTGGGAAGAGACTCTGGTCTTCAACCTCTGTCATGAGACCTGGACAAAACTAGGCTCCCAAGTGATGCTCCTGGGGTGCTTTGGGCCCAGGTGCTCTGGAAGGTCTGCTGGCTCCGAGAATAAAATATACTTCAAATCATCTCTGGAGTACTTATAATATCAACAACAGTGTAAGTGCTATGTAAATAGTTGTTATTCTATAGTGTTTAGAAAATAATAAGAAAAAATGTCTTTACAAGTCTAGTCTAGACTTAGCCATCCATTTTTTCTCCCCAAATATTTTTGGTCCACAGTTGGCTTAATCCCAAGATTTGGAACCCATGACTATGCAGGGCCAACTGTATATACTTAATAGAATACTATTCAGAACTAAGAAAGAAGAGAATCCTATCATTTGTGTTAACATAGATGAATATGGAGAACACTGTGGTGAAATAAGCCAGAAACAAAAATGTAAATACCACATGATCTCACTTATATGTGGGATCCAAGACAGTTGAATTCATAGAAGCAGAGAGTAGAGTGTTGGCTGGTGAAATGTTGGTCAAAGGATACAAAATGTCAGGGGAATAGGTCAAGAGCTCTATTATACGATATGGTGACTATAGTTAATAACAATGTGTTATATTCTCGAAACTCACCAAGAGAGCAGATTTTGTGTTCTCACCACAAAAAATAAGTGTGTAAGGTATGCACATGTTAATTAACTCAATTAGCCATTCTGCAGTACATACATATTTCAAAACATCATGCTATACACATTAAATATTTATAATTTGTATGTCAATTAATATTTATGTGCTTTTTTTCTCAGCAAAAATAACAAAGCCAGTACTCCCAGACTTCAAAGTTTACTACAAGACTACAGTAACAAAAGCAGCACAGTACTAGTACAAAAATGAAACACAGAGCAATAGAACAGGATAGAGAATCCCAAAATAAGACCACTGACCTACAATCAGCTCATCTTTGACAAAGCTGACAAAAGCAAACACTGGGGAAAGGATGCTCTATTCAGCAAATGGTACTGGGAAAACTGGCTTGCCACGTGCAGAAGAATTAAACCAGACCTCTATCACCATACACAAAAATTAACTCAAAATGGATCAAAGATAAACGTAAGACCTCAAACTATAAAAATCTCAGAAACGAACCTAGAGAATACTCTTTCACAGATGCAGAGCCACAAATACAGGACAATTGTTTCCTATTCCAGTTCCTCTTACACTTTTATCCTATTGTTAGCTTTGTTGGAAAAAAAAAACTATTCTTTTTCCCATTTAGTTTACTAATATACTTGCTAATTATTGCATTCCACGGTCAGTTAATTTTGGGATACCAATGAATACTATTGTGCAGAAAAGGGATGTAACAGGGGAGGTTTTAGACTGATGTCCGTAAAAGGGCCTTCCTGCAGGGCAGACCTTCTGCTGGTTCCTGTGAAGCTGGGAACTTGACTGGAAACACTTTTCTGTTCTTTTATTTTTTATTTTTATAACTTTTGCTTTTTTTATTTTAAAGATGTGGGGAAAAATTTAGGGTTAGGCATTCAAATGTTCAGGGGCGGCGCGGGGCGGCAACGAGGACAAGAAGTCAGGTCTAACTGAGAAAATAGAATCCGGCAGGCTCTCTAAATAGCCTATTTATAAGAGCTTGTATTCAAATGAAGGCTTGTGGAAGAGTAATTCTGATTGTATTTAAGGGGACACATAGGTCCTCTCTATTGGTTGATAGTAGCCAATGAAACTTGTACAAAGGAGTGGCTATCAGCCAATCAAAATGAGCGTATATCATCCAATGAAAACGAGCCTTCTAGGAGACCTCATTTGAATAGGGAGTTTATAAATAGGCTGCTTGGATCCCTGTGTGGCAGTATACTTTCTTGCAAGCTGGCGTGAGTGCTCCCTAGGGTAACTCCTCACAAGAAGGTACGACCATGCTGGGCCCCCCGCCCCACCATTTCAGGCACTGTTGAAGCCCTGACGGCTGAGGAGGAACTTCAGGGAGGCCGTTCTTGGACATTTATCGTCTGCAGTGAGTTTAGAAACTCTCATTTTCCTGAATTTAAACAAAACTGCCTCTTAGGCCAGGCTCAGTGACTCATGCCTGTAATCCCAGCACTTTGTGAGGCGAAGGTGAGAGGATTACCTGAGCCCAGGGGTTCCAGACCAGCCTGGGCAACTTGGCAAAACCTCGTCTCTACCATAAATCCAAAAAATGATCTGGGCATGGTGGTTTGTGCCTGTGATTCCAGCTACTTGGAAGGCTGAGGTGGAAGGATCACCTGAGCCTAGCAGGCTGAGGCTGCAGAGGCTGTGAATGTGCCACTGCACTCCTTTCTAGGTGACAGTGAGACTCAAAACAAAAAGTGGCCCTTATGCATACTTTATTAATATTCTATTCAGGAAATTTAAGGGGTACAATATGATGTTTTGATATAGACACAACTAGTGAGCTAATTGCTAAAGGTAAGCATCATCTCACATAGTTCCCTTTTTCTTTGGTAAGAGTGCATGAAGTCTGTTTTCTTAGAAAATTTTCAGTTACACTACTGGATCATAAAATACAGTGCTCATGCTGTACTTCATATTTCTAAATGTATTTATTCTACAGAACTCTTACTTTTTTATCCTTTCATCTAAATCTCCCTATTACTCCTACCCTCTACCTCTGACAAGCACCCTTCAGTTCTGTTCTATGTATTCAAGTTTGTTTCGTTTTTAAGATTCCACATATACAAGATCTCTTGTGATTTTCTTTTCCCCTGTATCTTCTTTATATTATTTAACATAATGCCTTCTGGTGTCATTTATGTTGTCACAAGTGGCAGGATCTCCTTTTTTAGTTTGAATAATATTTGTGTGTATGTATAAATATCTCACACATTCTTTAGCTAGTCCTCTTTCAACAAATAATATTGTTTCAATATCTTGTCTATGGAGAACAATGCTGTAAAGGTTATTTTTTTACAAGATGATGACTTTATTTCTTCTGGGTTTATGCCCAGAAGAAAGATGGCTAGGTCACATGGTACTTGTATTTTGAATGTCTTCAGGAACCTCCAGACTGTTTTCTATAATGGCGGCACCAATCTACATTCTCACCATCAATACCCAAGAGTTCATTATTCACCCACCCTTTCCAGCACTTCTTATCTTTTAGTTTTCCAATAATAGGCAGCTAATTGATGTAAGTTGATATCTCATTGTGGTTTTATTGTAATTTTCCTGATGATTCGTGATATTGATGGCCTTTTCTTTAACCTGTTGGCTAAATTTTTATGCCTCCTTTGGAGAGATAATGATTCAGATCTTTGCCCACTTTTCTAGTTTTCTAGTTTTTCAGGTTAACTTTTTGCCATATAGTAATATTATCTTTATATATTCTTGATAATCAC
>NW_006971120.1:0-890 GCF_000164805.1 Carlito syrichta | reverse complement strand
GGCTAGCTGTTAAGTCAGCTAGCTAGATTTGTCAGTCTAGGTACCTAGCTAGCTAGATAAGTCAGCTTGCTAGCAAGTAGGTTAACTGTTCAATACACCTAGTGAAGTAAGTTGGCTAGCCTGCTGGCTAGATAGGTAGCTAGCTAGTTAAGTCAGCTGGAGAGTCAGTTTGCTAGCTTAAGTCAGCTAGGTAAGTCAGATGGCTAGACAGCTGGCTAGATAGACAGCCAGCTAGTTAAGTCAACTAGCTAGCCAGCTGACTAGGTGGTTAAGACTGCTAGTTAAGTCAGCAGGCAACCAGCTGCCCATCTAGTTAGGTCAACTCATTAAGTCAGTCAGCTATCAGCTGGTTAACTAGTCAAAAAGATAATTTAGTCAGGTGTGTAGCCATCTGGCTATCTCATTATTTCAGCTACGTAAGTCAGCTGGATAGCTAGGGAGCCAGCTGCATACGACAGCTAGTTATGTCAGCTAGCTATCTAGTTAAGCCAGCCAGTTATGTCAGCTGGTTAGCTAGATAGCTAGCTAGGTAGCTAGCTAATTAAGCTAGCTAGTTAAGCCAGTTGACTAGCTTGGTAGCTATCTGGTTAATTCAGCTAGTTATATCAGCTTGCTAGCTAGTAAATCAGTGAGTTAAGTCAACTGGTGAGCCAGCTGCCTACCTTGGTAGCTAGCTAGTTAAGTCCGTTGGCTAGACAGTTAACTAGTTAGTTAAATGACCTATTTAAGTCAGCTCAATAGGCAGCTGTTTAGCTAAGTACCTAAGTAGTTATGTCAGCTGGCAAGCCAGCAGGCTATGTACATATCTAGCCTGTTACGTCAGCTGACAATTCGGCTTACTCACCAGGCGACTAGTTAAGTCAGCTCACCTGTTGACTCATTTGTAGGCC
>NW_006971119.1:0-486 GCF_000164805.1 Carlito syrichta | reverse complement strand
CTAGCTACCTAGCTAGCCAGCTAGAAGCCAACTGAATAAATTACCTGACTTTACTAGCTAACCAGCTGACTAGCCAGCTGATTTAACAAGCTTGCTACCTAGCTATCCAGCAGGCTAGCCAGCTGACTTAACTAGTTGACAACCAGCTAGCCTACTGGGTAGCCAGCTGACTAAACCAGTTGACGTAACTAGTTAACCAGTTGACTAGACAGCTGACTTAAGTAGCTCTCTACCTAGCTAGCTAGCTTCCTAGTCAGCTGACACAACTTGTTGATTTAATTAGCTAGACTGCTGGCTAGCCAACTGACTTAACTAGCTTGTTACCTAGCTAGCCAGCTTCTAGTCAGCTGACTTAACTTGCTGACTTAAACAGCTGTCCTGCTTGCTAGTCAGCTGAATTAACCAGGTTGATATATAGCAAGCCAGCTGGCTAGCAAGCTGACCTAAGTAGTCGACTTAACTAACTAGCCAGCTGTCTAGCCAGCT
>NW_006971118.1:0-532 GCF_000164805.1 Carlito syrichta | reverse complement strand
TGACTTAACTACTTAGCTAGCTGACTTAACTGGTATACTTAACTAGTTAACCAGTTGACTCAACTACCTGAATTAAATAGTTAGCTAACTATTTAGCTAGCTGAATAACTAGCTGAGTTAACTAGTTAGCTAACTATTTAGTTAGCAGACTTAGGTAGCTGACATATAGTTAGCATACTAGTGAGCTAGGTGTCTTAACTAGCTGACTTAGCTAGCTAACTCATTAGCTAACTGCTTAGCCAGCTGACTTAACTAGTTGGCTAACGAGATAGCTAGCTGACTTAACGAGTTTGTTGACAAGTTACCTGTTTTAACTATTTTGTAAATGACTTAACTAGCTGTCTTAGTTTGGTAACGAGTTAACTAGGTGACTTAGCTACTTTGCTGATGATTTGGCTGATTACCTATGGTTTAACATGTTGACTGACTACTCGGTCGACTTGTTAGCTGGCATAACAAGTCAGCCAACCAATTGACTGTCTAGTTAGCTGGGTTAATTAGTTGACTGACGAGTTGGCCCACAACTTAGCTC
>NW_006971117.1:0-458 GCF_000164805.1 Carlito syrichta | reverse complement strand
GGTAGGCCAAGACAAGGAGGATGACACGAGGCCAGTTCGGGCAGCTCAGCAAGACCCCGTCTTTACAAAAATAAAAAAGTGGTTAGTTGGGTGTGGTGGCATGTGTCTGTAGTTTCAGTTACTTGGGAGGCTGAGGTGGGAGAATTGCCTGAGCCCAGGAGGTCAAGGCTGCAGTGAGCTGTGATCACACCACTGCATTCCAGCCTGGGCAACAGAGTGAGATCTCAACTCAAAATAATAATAATAATAATAATAATAATAATAATAATAATAATAACCTGTATTTTAAAGCAGTAAAGCCCAACGTGGGATGACAGCCCTGTCATCCTTGTCACCTCCCAGCCCTCACATTATTTTTGTCTCTTCACTCCAGCCACATGAGTCTCCTCTCTGTTCTTCAAACACACTGGACACTATCCACACAGTTCTGTGTTTTACTGGTCCTCTGCCTGTGACAC
>NW_006971116.1:0-3122 GCF_000164805.1 Carlito syrichta | reverse complement strand
ACAGCAGTTTCTGGCCCAAGGTTTTGGAGCAGTTTATATGTAGAATACTTGCATCTGGCGGAAGAATATGTTCCTGGAGATCCTCCAGAAGTACCTGCACAGATGTTCCTTTTTTCATGGATAAGGAGTTTTTTCTTAAAAACTCTGGTATTTAAGCCCCTTGGTAGTTTCCTTTGGTTTGAATTCTTTTATTGTTTTCTTATCTGGAACATCTTATCTCTAAGGAAAAAACAGCTTAGAAGAAACTTCTAGTGATTTTATTCAGACCTCGAGGTAGTTTTGGTTGTTAGATTAAACCTGTTTTACTCACTTAAATTTTACATCTAAACCCGTTAACTTTTATGTATTAAAACTTTAACATGTATCCCAAACCCTAAAAAACAAACTTATAAATCACCTACACATACCTTAATATAAACTTTCACTTAAATCTTATGCCTATAGAACGTTACGTCCAAACATCAAAGCTACAACTACAAATAATAAGTTAAAATATTCAAAACAATTCTTTGCTTAAACAAAATCAGAAACCTCTTTATACCAGGTATTAGTCACAAATCCTAAACCTAAAAACAAGATCTGTAACCCAGGACCAAGCAAAAGAAAGCCCTTTAAACACGCCTCAGAGTCATCACATGGGCAAAAGAGACTGGTCAAACAATGTAGTGGGAAGTGGAAAGATGGACAATGAGTTTCTAGTTGCTGAAAATATTTCACATAAACGTGTTGTTTTCTTTTTCCACGACTGCATGGAATTCTTTGGCTGTAACAGCAAAGGCAAAAGACAGCAGGGCTTCAGCTTCCCAGACTCGCCCTACGGCCTGGGGTCACCAGGACCCTGTCAATCTGGTGGGCCACCAAGGCTGGCTCCCAACTAGTTACCATGGACACCTCCCTTCATTGTACTGACTACATGGTGATGATTCAACACCATTGACCCTTTTACAAGAGTTGGAAGTTTCTGGGGGTAGGGACATTGACCACACTTGATCTGCTTTCTCTAGTGGCTATGTAATATGGTGGTAAACCTGTTATCTACCAGTGTACTTCTCAGACCTACTCCTCATTATTTACCCAAGTACCAGGAAAGTGGAGCCAATCCATATGGTTAAATTCATTCTTGATCCACGGAGAGTTATATTCTTATTACTAAGCTCAGCATTAAAAAATAATTTGTTGAAAATATTATTGGCTAGGATTGGGAGGCCATGGCAAGTGAATCATCTGAGCCCGCATGTGCAAGACCAGTCCAGGCACCTCAGCGAGACCTCCTCTCTACAACAAATAAAAAGAAAATTAGCTGGGTGTAGTAGCGTATGCCTGTAGTTCTAGCTATTTGAAAGACTGAGGCAGAAGGATCACCAGAACTCAGCAGGTTGATTCTGGGTTGGCCGTGTGTGTGCCGTTGCACTCCTGCCAGGGTGACAGAGTGAGATTGACTCAAAAACCAAATGTAATGAGTGCTTTCATACACCTGTGAAACTCAACAATTAATCTAACACACTTTCTGGCAGAAATGTATTGATTTCCACAGGTATAAGGAGAGAAATTTTTCCTCAATGTTGTGATTTAACCTTGGGGAAGAGAAAGGAGGGATGGGGAACAGTACCCCAGACTCTCCCTCCGTTGGCCCCGCCAGCCAGTCGAATCCTCCCCACCACTCTTTTGGGTCCCAAACACGTGGAAAGAGGGGCTGTTCACAGAGGGCTTAGCTGGTGAGGTCGCGATTGGGACAAGTCCCCAGGGTCCCGGCCTAGCCTCACCTACACCGAGGGCACCAGGCAGACCTGCTGGTGGGGACGTGTTCACTGTCCACTGAGGGGAGGCTGGTCCCACCACAGCCGGGTCATTCGAGTCCATCCACTTCGCCTCTCGTGACACCCCCGGCATACTCACCTTCTCCCAGCTTCTAGATGTCCTAGCAGCCTCAACAAGGGTTTCCACATCCTGCAGATCACATGGTGATAGAGGTTGAAATGAAGACACATGTGGGTGCCAGTACAGGACACTGCAGAAAGGATGACCCAATTCTGTGCACAGGCGCAGAAGAGAAAGTCCCCAAAGCCACCCACTTACTGCCAGCTCCCATCTGATCGACCAGTTCAGAACTCAGCATCCATTGATTGGAAAAGCCTTCAGGCCCCGCCCTTCTGGTCTTGATTGACAGAAGGTGCAAAATGATAAGAACTCCATAGGCAAAAATGCCTTAGATTTCTCCTTGCCCTGGAGTCTGGGAAGAAGGGTGGGGGGAGGAGGCTTGTGGGCCCCTTCGAGACATGATGGGAGTTTTTGTCACTCCTGTTTGGTGGGTTGCTGGACTCTAGGTTGACACCGCCTCTTCCTGGGACACACTGGGAGTGTAGTCCTACAGTTCCGCAACCCACCGACTGGGAGTCATGTAGATGCCCAGAAAGCCCTGTAAGGGGCCCTCAACCTCACACCTCCCTACCACGTTCCGGAACTGGGAGAAATGTCAACATTTTCTTGCCTCATGCCACCCACGTCTCATTGCATGTCCTGTCACCCAAGACCAGATGCCCTGGATTTTTATCCAGTCAACAGATGCTAGCGTTTGAACTGACCAATCAGACAGAAGCCGGAAGTGAGGAAGAAGCTTCCGGGCTCTTACATGGCCTTAGTTTCCTTCATCAGCCTTTTGTATCTTCATTTTAGCCTGTGTTGCCCTGTGACATGCAGGTCCTGGGAGATTCCTAGGGTGGACACTGAGACCCTCAGAAGGTGGGAGGTTTCCCGAGGTGGGGAGTAGGGATGGACCTGAATGACCTGGCTCTTTAGGGACTGACCTCTTCATCCCTTCCGAGCCTTGGCCTGTGCCGTGACCCCATGGTCTTGACCCGGTAGCATCATTGACTGCTGAGAACCCTCCGTGCAACTCACCACCTCCAAGTGTGTGGATCCTGCGAGGGTCATGGAGAGGATCTAACCACGTCGGGGGATGGTTGGGGGAAGGGGACGCTATAATCGTGGCCCACTCCCTCTCTCCTCCCCAGAGTTAAACGGTGGCTCCATCACAACGTTAATGGGGGCCTCTTGGCCAACAACGGTTCTTGAGTCCAAAAACCCCAGCCAGGACTCGTGGTGTGGGGATCCCGGAGGGCCTG
>NW_006971115.1:0-985 GCF_000164805.1 Carlito syrichta | reverse complement strand
TGTGATTGGTGCCCCAGTGACTTACCTTACTCTGTGATCGGTGCCCTAGTGACTGGGCATCTTCTCTATCAGCGACCCAGTGACTGATCTTCCTCCATTTTTGGTGCCCCAGTGACTGTGCATCCTCTGTTATTGGTGCCCAATGACTATCCTTCCCTCATAATGATTTCTCCAGTGACTCACCCTCTGTGTAATTGATGTCTAACTTATGGGTCTCCTCAATAATGGGTGCTCCATTGATTGGTCTACCCTTGTGATGGATGTTCCAGGAACTAGAACTCTTCCCTAGTGAGTGCACCAGTGACTGGACCTCTCCCATGTTTGGTGCCCCAGTGACTGGCCTTCACATATGATGGCTGTCCCAGTGACTAACCCACTTCTGGGATTGGTGTCACCGTGACAAGTACTCCATAGTGGGTGTTACAGTGCCTGGACCTCCTCTGTGATTAGTGTCTCCACTAATCATACTCTGTGAAGAGGACTGCATTGACAAGGTTTGTTGTGTGATTGGTGTCCTCATAATTGGACTTCCTCCAGAATACGTACACCAACTTCTGACACTTCTCTGTAATGAGTATCCCAGTGACTAGCCCTCCTCTGTAAAGGATGTTCCATTGACTGGGCCTTCACTGTAATTGGTGCCCCAGGGACTGGTCCTCCTCCAAATTTGGTACTCCCATGACTGGTCCGCCACTATGACGGTTATAAAGTGAAGGGTCCCTCACTGTTATAGGTGCCCAACTGACAACTCATTCTCTGCGATGGGTAACACAGTGTCTAACCCAACTCTGTGATAGGGATATCAATAAATTCACCTGTTCTGTGATAGCTGACCCAGTTCCTGGCCCTTTTTTATATGTGTCTCAGTGTCTTCCTCTGTGATCAGGTACCCTGTTATTGACTCTCTGCTAAGAAGGATGCCTCAGTGATTGTCTCTTTTCTGTGTTTGGTGCTTCATGACTGGCCCTCATCTGTGATGGGTCAC
>NW_006971114.1:2438-3143 GCF_000164805.1 Carlito syrichta | reverse complement strand
AATTCTGTTTATCATTACAGTTGAGCCTATTTTATTGCAATAGGGCAAGAAAAAAGTTCTCACAGATTGAAAAGAAACACAACTATGTATATTTACAGCAATACATACTTATCTCCATAGAAAATTCCAAATAGTCTTCATTAAAATTTTACAATTAATAACTTTTTAGCATAGCCTTATTTTAGCATGGTTTCAGACACAAGAACAATATGTAAAAATTAACTGTATTTCTAAAGTCTAAAATTGAGCTATTGAAAATTAAAATAAATAAAAAGTATTATTTGAACAATATAAGCAATATTAAATAGGAAGATATAACTTTAATAAATGTGTGTCCCATTTGTTTCCTGAAAACTATAAAACACTACTGAGAATATCTGAAGACGTCTTACATAGCTTGAAATATATACCATGTGTCTGCATCATGGTTAAGATTTTATTTCTAGCTGGGTTCGGTGGCTCAGCCTGTAATCCCACGCCTTTTGGAGGCTGAGGTGAGTTGATTGCCTGATCCCGTGGGTTCGAGACCCGCCTGGGCAGCGAGACCTCATCTCTACAATAAATGAAAAAATCTGCCGGGCGTGGTAGCGCATGCTTGTAATTCCGGCTACTCGGAAGGTTGAGGCAGAAGGATCGCAAGAGCCCAGCAGGTCGAGGCTGCGGTGGCCAGGAGCGGCCACTGCACTCCAGTCTGGGTAACAGAGG
>NW_006971114.1:0-996 GCF_000164805.1 Carlito syrichta | reverse complement strand
ATCAAGACCTTGTCACTAACTGTAATTTACATTTTTGCACAAAGAAATTCAAAACACCTTCGAAAAGGGATAAAAGTAGACAACTTACATTATTTTACTTCAATACTTGCTAGAAAGTCAAAATAACCAAGACAAGTGATACTGGTAAAAAAGGATAAATAGAATGGAGGATATAGATACTTATCCACACATAAATGGTCATTATATGTTAGACAAAGTCTCATTATATTTTACTACAAGAATATTGTTTTCAATAAGGATTGCTGAAATAATTTGATATCCCTCAACAACAAAAAAATCTGAACCTATACCTTGCACTATACACAAAAATTAACTTGATATGGAATGTAGAGTTTCATGTAATCTTGAAAATTATAGAGCAAAATATAAAAAAACTATATCAAGCTTAGCTTAATTAATGAATTTATAGGACAAAGAAACAGAAATTATTAAAAATTGACTAATTATACCTCATCAAATTAAAAACTTCCAATTTCTATATTTTTAAAACTTCTTTTTCTAAAGATACTATTAAAATTAAAAAAAAGAATAAAAGACAAAGGAAATATTTGCAAAACACATGTATAACAGAGTAATAGTAACCAGAATATATTTAAAAGCTCTATAGTTCAATAATGAAAACACAAACAACCCAATACAAAAGGGTACTTTTTTTTGAGTTGGAGTCTCACTCTTGTCACCCAGGCTGGAGTGCAGTGAAATGCTCATGGCCACTTCAGCCTCAACCTGCTGGGCTTAGGCGAGCCTTCTGCCTCAACTTTCCAAGTAGCTGGAACTACAGATGAGTGCACCACACCTGGCTAGTTTTTGTGATTTATCATTGAGATGAGGTCTCACCAAGTTGTCCAGGCTGCTCTCAAACCCCTGGGCTCAGGCAATCTTCTCACCTTGGTCTCCCAAAGTGCTGGGGATTATAGGCTGAGCGACCGTGCCCAGTCAAAAGTTTTATTATATATTTCACCATAGCAGATATTA
>NW_006971113.1:0-773 GCF_000164805.1 Carlito syrichta | reverse complement strand
TAACCCAGCTAATTAGTCGGTCAACTATACAGCCGACTTGTAAGCCAGGTAACAAGTCAGCTGAGTAGTTAGCCAATGTGTTAAACCAGATAAGTAGTCATCCGCATCATCCGCCAACAAGTTAAGTTACCTAGTGAATTCGTTACCCAACTTATTAAGACAACTAGATAACTTGTTTACCAAATAGTTAAAACAGTTAGCTAACACGTTATCCAACTCGTTAAGTCAGCTAGCTATCTCATTAGCCAACTAGTTAAGTCAGCTAGCTAAGTAAGCTAGCTAATTAGCTAGCTAGCTAAGTCAGCTAGCTAAGACAGCTAGCTTACTAGTTAGCTAACTACTTAAGTCAGCTACTTAAGCCTGCTACCTAAATAGTTTGCTAACTAGTTAAGTCAGCTAGTTATTCAGCTAGCTAAACAGTTAGTTAACTATTTAGTTCAGGTAGTTAAGTCAGTTATCTAACTAGTTAAGTCAGCCAGTTAAGTCAGCTATCTAAGTAGTTAAGTCAGCTAGCTGTCATCTAGTTGTCAGCTACCTAATTTAGTCAGCTGATTGAGACAACTAGCTAGTTAGCTAAAGGGTTGTCAGCAGTTTGTCAGGTAGTTAACTAGTTAACTAATGGGTTAAGTCAGCTGGTTGAGTCAGCAGGCTAGCTATTTAGCAAACGGGTTGAGTCAGTTGTTTGAATAGGCTAGCTAGCTAGTTAGCTAACTACTTAAGTCAGTTGGAGTAGTCAGCTAGCTAGTTAGCTAATGGGATAAGTCAGCTGATGA
>NW_006971112.1:0-805 GCF_000164805.1 Carlito syrichta | reverse complement strand
CAAATGCCTGATTAGCATTAGAAAAATCCTGTAGGCTTCTATTTATGAGAACTTCTTAAGCAAGGGAAAAATTAGCAACTGCCCATAAGTTTGCTGGTCATGGAAACTGATTTTCCTTGTTCCACATTAGTAACATAAGTAGAAGCTTTCTAGGGACAGAGTGTCTCAGATCCCTGTTTCATTCTCAGCAGTACGAAGAGATGTTTCCCAGTGCCATCGAATTCCAGACCCGTGGCTCCCAAAAGAAAGACTCCACGATGTTCCTGTGGAATTGGAAACCAAGACCCTGGTGCCCTCCAAATATTCCTGCTAAACATGGTGCAACGTCTAAACCCAAGATCCTAATTCTGAATAGCTGAACTACCGGAAGTTTCTGGAGTATGAGATAACCCTAAACTCAGGGCTTACATTAAAAAAAAACTGAGATGATTACTTGTGCCCTGAATTTGGCGTTAGACGATCCAGAATCTAAATGGACTTGTAGTGCAATATTTTCGTTTAAACTATCGAGAGGACCAGAATGTTGCTGGACTTCTGGAATGACTGATTCATAATATCCACATAGGAAAGAGCTCTGAAAAATATGGGAACGTCGAAGCCCAGAGTCTTGTAGGCCTTAGCAAGATGCCCT
Organism: Carlito syrichta; assembly: GCF_000164805.1. Classification (NCBI taxonomy): domain Eukaryota; kingdom Metazoa; phylum Chordata; class Mammalia; order Primates; family Tarsiidae; genus Carlito; species Carlito syrichta. The sequence goes on along the minus strand of NW_006971112.1, from coordinate 174 downwards.
GTACATTATAGGAATTGAGGCCTCGTGTAAACCAGATCGTATATTCTTCTTTGGCAAGAGCCCGTGTAGTTTCCTGTATATGAGGGCTCCCATTCTCCGAATTCCTGCTTCGAAAACCTGATTCTTGTTTAGCCCTTAGCAAGATGCCCGGTAGATTTTTGGCATTGAGGACTG
>NW_006971111.1:0-739 GCF_000164805.1 Carlito syrichta | reverse complement strand
TGAGATGTTGCACATCCTAGAAGCAATCTTCTTGCTTTACCTAGCTTCATCCAGCGATTTCTTCATACTGTTTGGGGGGGGGAGAGCAAAAAACCTGGAATTTATTTACTAAAAATTGTGTACTTATTCTTACATGCTTAAACTTCAGTCACCTTTAAATTATTCGCCATTGATGCAATACATCTATTGAGGCATTTTTTTCCACTGCTTAAAACAGTTTTTGAAATCATCCATTTTGATGCCTTTTAGTGCTTTAACTAAAAACATGTGAGGCAAGTGAGAGAGACTATGAGGTGCTATGGAAGCAATTGTTTTGGCACCCATTCTAGCGTACAGACATGAGACAACCCTTCACAGAGGAAGGGACATGTTCACGTATGAGGGAACACTCCCAAAGAAAAAACCAGGAATTATCCTTCTGAAGGGTGGGTCCCTTGTAGTACAGGATTCCCTCACTAGGTAAGTGTTCTAGGAACCCATCAGAATCAGTGTACTAGCTAACATTGCTGTTTTTTGCCTCACCTCTTCCACATCTGCAAAATATTTTCCTCTGAGGACATTTTTCATCCAGAGAAACAACTAAAAGAAAAAAAAAACAAAAGTAATTCAGAGTGAAACTGGGTGAATAGGAAGGGTAAGGAATGGGGTCATGCTGTTTTTGGTCAAAAACTGCTGATCATTCAGGGCAGTGTGGGCAGGTACACTTATGAATCACCCATCATGTAATGGGCAAACACTT
>NW_006971110.1:0-734 GCF_000164805.1 Carlito syrichta | reverse complement strand
TTACTTATCAAACATTTTTAAAGTCACATGAACTAAAAGGCATTTTAGTTAGTTTATATTCTTCTGGTAAAATATTCCATCAAAGAGTTTACTATTTCTTTAAGTTAATTAACTTGAGCTCTTTCCTTTATTCGGCAGTGAAATATTACATACATGTCACACATTTAAACAAATAAACTTACAGACACATAAACTTACCATAGATCTTACAGATTTATAAGAACCTTCATTTAACAGTTTTCAAATAGTTTTTCTCCCCCATTTTAGACTATTAGACTATAGGTCTCTTGATTATCTGTTTCATTGCCCTATACAATTGTTAGCCAGGAAATTCTTTTATTTTTTTTTCCTCTTGTTATTTTTTTATGTTAAAGATGTGGGGCACAATTCAGGGTTAGGTATACAAGGGTTCGTTATGCAGGTACCCTTGTTGATGAGGCGTGTCCCGCCTCCCCTAGCAAATTCCCACTACTGCCAATCCTGCCTCCCAGCCCCCTCAGCAGTTTCCCACTATTACCAGTCTTTTTCTCATGGCATTATGATACCTGTTCAAGGTCTGCTTATGAGCGAGAACATGTGATACTCAGTTCTTTGCTTCTGTGGTACATCATTCAGTATTATAGACTCTAAGTCCATCCAGATTGCTGTGAACTTCATGGTTTTGTCCTTCTTTATGCTTGCCAGGCAATTCTTAAGCAGCCTCTAAAAAGACAGGACTTTTAGATAAAGTAAGG
>NW_006971109.1:0-721 GCF_000164805.1 Carlito syrichta | reverse complement strand
GGCATTAATAAGGCAAGGAGTTTCAGAAGAAATTATAAGACAAGGAGAATCAGACGGCACTAATAAGTCAAGGGGTATCAGACGGCACTAAAAAAGTAAGGAGTATCAGAAGGCACTAATAAGCCAAGGACTATCAACCGGCACTCTTAAGGCAAGTAGTTTCAGATGGCACTAAGAAGGCAAGTAGTATCAGACGTCACTAACAAGGAAAGTATTATCAGACGACACTGACAAGGCAACTAGTATCAGATGACACTAAGAAGGCAAGTAGTATCTGATGACACTAAGAAGGCAAGTAGTACCAGACGACACTAAGAAGGCAAGTAGTATCAGACGACACTTAGAGGGCTAGTTGTATCAGACGACACTAAGAAGGTAAGTAGTATCAGACGCCATTAAGAAGGCAAGGATATCAGACGGCAGTAAAAACGCAAGTAGTATTAGACGGCACTAGCAAGGCGAGAAGTATCCGACAACACTAACAATGCAAGCAGTATCAGACACTAGTAAGGCAACTAGTGTCAGACGACATTAAGAAGAAAAGTAGTATATGACTACACTAAAAAGGCAAATAGTATCACACGACACAAAGAAGGCAAGTAGAATCATTCGACAATAAGAAGGCAAGTAGTATCCGAGGACACTAAGAAGGCAAGTAGTATCAGACGACACTAAGAAGACAATTAGTATGAGACTACACTAAGAAGGCAAATAGAATCAG
>NW_006971108.1:0-3098 GCF_000164805.1 Carlito syrichta | reverse complement strand
GTACCTATTCTGCTACCAACATCAGGCTGTGTTGATTACTGTAAACATATAGTAAAGTGTGTAATCTGGAACTGCCATAGCTCCTGCTTTGTTTATTTTGATAAGATTCTTTTGGCTATTCGTGATTGTTTATGGTTTCTTATGAATTCTTTATTGTAATTTCCAAGTCTGAGAAGAATGATGTTTACTTAATGGTTATTTCATTGAATCTGTAGATTGACTAAAAGACTAATTTTTACATTAGAAGAGGTAAGTAATGTCACGGTAACAAGCATGTCAAATTGTCATTGATGACATCAGTCTCAGAACTTTGACATCATAATGGGAGGACCTTTACTACTGAGCAATCCTTAGGCTTCAAGCACTTGTGTACAGTGCTCTGCCAAATGCGATAGACTTGGTGAATTTCATTCCCGAGAAGTGAAGGGAACCATGTGTTCACATCTGTCCAAAAATTTCTCCTGGGATAAGTGACCATGCAAGAAAGCTCTAAAGGAGGTAGCTTTTTTTTTTAAAGCAGTGTTTATTGAGAGGACTGAGAAACTCCCAAATTGTGAGGGGCCTGTGGAGGTTACCCAAGAGATTGTGTTTTATCATTATCATCACGGAGTCCTTTTGAGGCTTCGTTATAGCACAACAAAATAATATTTTAGCACTTTCTTCAGTTTAGAAACTTTTGGATTTTTTGAGTATTGTGTAAGACTTTGAGCAGTTTTTCCTACAGGATTTGAACATTGCTTTTGCTAAGATCATAATCACTTTTCCAAATTTTTCAATTATCTTAATTTTTATACTAAAGCAGAGCACAAATTCTTACTACATTGTACATCTCCATGTTACTTTGGATTATATATATTGGGCCCCAAATTCTCTTCTTTCTGTGTGTCTCATTGTAAATGCTTGGTGATTAAAAGTATCAGAATAATCGGACTCTTTGTTGCAGAGTACAGCATTATGTCTTAGGTAGAGAAAATACTAGGGTATTCAATGGAAATATAATTTTAAAAATATAAATTGGATTAAAATATAAAGGGAATGTGATTTTATATTTCCTTCAAATATATGAGGGTATCTTATCTCTAAGGATGGCATATCTGTAATATTTAATCAAAGTTAACAAGCAGAAAATACAGAGTGCACCAAGAAAATGTACACAAATTTTAAGAATGGAAAAAGCTATATTAAATCACGATAGTGTTTTATTTTCTAAAATTTTTAAGATTTATTATGCATTCTGCCTTCTGAATAGCACTTAGGTACACTGAAACTCATTGTTCAGTTTTCTGAGAATCATATAGATCTGGCATTCCAACAACTTTCAATTTGTGCTGAATAAAACATTCAGAATTTATGTGAGAAACACAGTAGTTGTCAATTTTAAAGGCAGAATTATGCCATGTATTCCAACGTATTAAAGGGAAAAGGAGTTATCATTGGAGTATTATAAAATTTTAAAGAATCATTCTCTGCATAATGAACATTTCTAGGCCCAACCAAGAATTGTAACCATTTTTAAAGAAACAATAAATAAATATAGAATAAGCAAATAAAGTCAGTTGCAAGTTTGACAGCTTTCATTTATTTATTTATTTATTTAAATTTTTTTGAGATTGTGGTGTACAATTCAGAGTCAGATATACAACCATTGATAATGCAGTGTCCTTTGTTGATTAGGTCTGTCCCTCCCTTCCTTAGTAGTATCCCTCCACTGCCAATCTCACTCATCCCCCTAAACAGGTTTCCACTAATGCCATTCACTTTCTTACTACAATATAAGTGATCACGTTCATCTCATGAGTGAGAACATAAGTAACTCTGTTCTATGTTTCTGTGATAAATCACTAAAAATGACCTACCTCATATCCATCAAACGTTCTGCAAAATCCTTCTATCTGTCCTTTTTTACGGCTACATTATATACCACTGTGTATATACCACATTTATGTTGTCCTTTTCAGCTTTGATGGGCAACATGGTTGGTAACATGTTTTTTTGCAATTGTGATTAAAGTTGCAAAAAATATACTGGTGCTGGTATCTTTTTGCTAAAATGATTTGTGTTCCTAAGGTATATTCTCGACAGGGGAATTACTGAGTCACATGGTAGGTCAATGTCTTGTTCCTTTACAAACCACCAAACTATTTTTCAAAGATGTTACTCTACTTTTCAGACCACATGCAGTGTGGAATCTATAATTCTTCCCAAATCCTTACCTGCATCTGTTATTGCTTGTTTTATTAATGATGGCCAGTCTGACAGGGGGTATGTGGTATTTCAAAGTGGTTTCATTTGCATTTCTTTGAGGATGAGTGAGGGTGAGCAATTTTCATATGTCTGCTGGCTGCCTGTATCTCTTCTTATGAAAAGTGTCCAATCACGTATTTTGCACACTTTTCAAAGGGAATTTTTGTCTGATTTTTCTGAGTGTTTGAGTTTCTTGTAAAACCTAGATGTTTTCCCGTTTTACAGATATATAGGTGGAGAATCGTTTTTCGCATTCTGTTGGCTGTATCCCTGCTCTTCTAATGGTTTCATTTGTTTTGCAGAAGTATATTAATTTAAGGATAATCCACTTGTGGAACTTACTTCTTAAGGCATGGTATTTAGGACTCTGAAGAAGAATTAGTTTCCGGATCCAGTTTCCCTAATGGTTTCTCCTGCATTTTCTAAGAATATTTTTCATTGTGTTTTATGTTTAGGTCTCTGATCCACTTAGAGTTAATGTGGATGGTGATAGATAGTGGTCCTGTTTCAATCTTATTCATGTTGTCAGGCTTTTCCCAGCACCATTTACTATATATGTTTTCCATTACCCAGTGGGTCTTGGAGGTTTTTTAAAAGATGAGTGGGATGAGAATTTGAAGATTTCATTCTCTGTCCTGATCCATTGGCCTATGGAACAATTCTTGTACCAATACCAGGCTGTGTTGATAACTGTAAACTTATGGGGGGCCAGCCCCTGCAGATATTTAGGGGGTCCCCGGATGGTGGGGCAGCATCTGCGATTATTCTGGAGAAATAAATAGAAAGAAAGAGAAATGGGTAGAAAGAGACTGAAATATGTCTAGTACGGAATCCAATTCTGTAGTAGGTAGATA
>NW_006971107.1:0-779 GCF_000164805.1 Carlito syrichta | reverse complement strand
CCAGGCTCAGTGGCTCAGCATGTAATCCCATGCCTTTGGGAGGTGAGGTGAGTGGATTGCTGAGCCTGAGGGTTTAAGACATGCCTGGGCAGATGAGACCTCATCTCAACAATAAAATCAAAAAATTAACCGGGCATGGTAGTGCATGCCTGTAATTCCAGCTACTCAGAAGGCTGAGGCAGAAGGATCGCCGGAATCTAGCAGGTTGAGGCTTGGTGGCTGGGAGCAGTCACTGCACTCTAGTCTGGGTGACAGAGTGAGACTCCAACTCAAAAAAAGAAAAGTTGTTCCACTGTCTTCTCACTTACATTGTTTCCAGTGGGGAATCTGCTGTCATTCTTAAGTTTGCTTTCTAGATGTCTCCCTATCCCCCTTGTCTGCATTTATCTTTGGTTTTGAGTCATCTGTTATGTTGTGCCTTTGTGTAATTTTCTTTATGATACTTGTGCTTAGATTTCATTGTGCTTCATGAATCTGTGAGCTTATAGTTTTCATAAGTTTGAATTGTTTTTGGCCAAAAATATAATTTTTTTTTGTTTTCCCCTTTTTTCCCAGAGGATCTGATTAAATGTACCTTAGACTGCTTGAATGTGTTTTATGGCTTATTGATGAACTGTTCTTGTATTATAATTTTTTGCTACTCACATTTTCTCTGTGCACTGCATTTTACTCTATCTTCAGATTCACAGATCTTTTTGTGCAATGTCTAATTTGTTGTTAATCCCATCTAGTGTGTTTTTCATTTCAGATATTGTATTTTTTTAATCTTTGGTAGTTTA
>NW_006971106.1:0-741 GCF_000164805.1 Carlito syrichta | reverse complement strand
CATTTATTTTTTTATTTTAATTTTTTAAAAAATGTGGGGTACAATTCAGAGTTAGATATACAAACATTATTTATGCAGGGTCATTGGTTGATGAGTTTTGCCCCTCCCTTCCTTAGTAGTATCCCTCCACTGCCAATCTCACCCCTTCGCCTAAACAGTTTTCCACTACAGCCAATCACTTGCTTACAGCACTATGAGTGATCAAGTTCAGTTCATAAGTGAGAACATATGGACCTCTGTTCTTTGTTTCTGTGATAAATCACAGAAAAAGATCTACCACATATCCGTCAAATGTTCTGCAAAATACTTCTATCTGTCCATTTTTATGGCTACATAATATTCTACTAAGTATATACCACATTTACTTTATCCTTTCCAGCTTTGATGAGCAACGTAGTTCGTACCATGTTTTACTGCAATTGAGATTACAGCTTCAAAACCATACCCGTGCAGGTATCTTTTTGGAAAAATGATTTGAGTTCCTCCAGGTATATTCTCGACAGGGGATTACTGAGTCACATGGTAGGTCAATATCTTTTCCCTTTGCAAACCACCAAACTGTTTTTCAAAGATGTTGCTCTACTTTGCAGTCCACATGCAGTGTAGAAGCATTTATTTCTTCCCAAATCATTTCCTGCATCTGTTATTTTTTGTTTTATTAATGATGGCCAGTTTTACTGGGGGTATGTGGTATTTCAAAGTGGCTTCATTTGCATTTCTTTGATGATGAGTGAGGGTGAG
>NW_006971105.1:0-560 GCF_000164805.1 Carlito syrichta | reverse complement strand
TTGTATCATGTATAAGGGTTCCCAAATGTGACCTGAGTTTGAACTGTGTTAAGTTAAAGCCAAAAACTGCAGTCTGTGAGAAACGGGAACAATGGATCCCTAGAGTCAGTCATGCCTGTCATATTCTCAGAACATCATGCTTAGATCATCAAAGTCCCTGCTAGTGGGTAATGCCAAACAACAAAGAAAGGAGGAGGGAATGGGCCTTCAGCTCCTGAACACAACCTGGTGGTCTCAGGGTCTGCAGCCCGCCTGGATTCCTAATGCTCAGGCAGGCCTCCACGGCCGGCTCCCAACAGCCCCCTGGGCCTGGAGCCCTTGCTTACTCCCGCCTCCCTTGGGAAAGTGGGCTGAGGCCTGTCGGCATTCCCGCCTGCTCTGGGATCCCACCAAGGCACAAAGCTCGGGCCCAGCGAGGGGCCGCAGGTGAAGCTGCCGCCTTGGGCTCCCGCTGCTCTCGATGCTGCATGGCCGCCTCTGCCACCTCTGCCTCCTCCTCAGGAAATGTTTCGTATTCCTGCCATGGAAAAATTACAAAATCATTTCCCTATGAATAAGTG
>NW_006971104.1:0-2559 GCF_000164805.1 Carlito syrichta | reverse complement strand
TCACCAAGACCCTGTAAAGTAATACTATCTTCATTTAATACGTATGGGAACTGAGACCCAGAGAGATTCAAGAATGTGCCCCAAACCCAACCACACAGTGGAAGAGACAAAATGTGATCCCAGTAATCCTGAATCCGGAGTCTGCTCCTTAGTGGTGGCCTCCAGTCCTGGTGCCTCCACTGTCATCTTAGGCAAGACCCCGACTCTCCTCTAGAATTCAGTTTTGTTGTGATTCCTGCCAGTTATAAAATCATTTTACTCAATGACATTAGCCTATAGAATTCTTTCTCTTCACTATCTATTCCACCAGTAAATCCACAAAAGGAAATCTTGACACATACTTCATAAATTACTTTATCAGTAACACAATTTCTTGAGTTAATTGACCTTGTCTGTTCTTAATGATATTAAAGTGAAAAGAATCACACACACACACACACACACACACACACACACAGGAGTAAGACTAATCAGTAATATGAAGCCCATAGGAGGTTGAAATTTTAAGCTGTTTAGGTATGTAAGTTTTATATATTACAGTGTTTAAGAGGCAAAAGGTTGCAGCTTGTACAGTGTTTAAGAGGCAAAAGGTTGCAGCAGTTTTTGACAGTAGTAGTTGAATTTAAAGTGTTAAATACATCTTTGCTCTTGGAAAGATGTATTCACTGTGTACTTAGTGATAATTGAAAGCAGTTCAGTTGAATACAGAGGCAGATTTATATTCATTGGCTAAACACTGATGCTTATTAAGGCCGAATCAGCCCTACCTTATGAATTGCCTCTTGTGAAAAATACTTGAAGAAAAATGTGGTGGTTTCTAGGAGTGAATTCCAAGTTGATAGGGTTTGTATATGTGGTAGTTACCTGTTGAACTTTTCATTCCTTCATATTCCATCTTTTGCTATCAAAGTTAGGAAGAGAGATTGTTATTGTTTGATAACCTTAAGGAATCATTTTAATTGGATTAAATTGGCCATTTAAAATATGCTATGGCTGTAAAAATAAAATTAGTATGAAAAGAACTTTACAGCCTCAGTAGGTTATATTCATAGCCCTGTCACACACTCTTACTAATTATTTACATTTTTCCCTTCACAGTATATATGTGTTTATGTATGTATATGTAGACATATATGCATATTCACACACATTCTGTATTATGAATTTTTGGCAAGTTAATCCCAATATTCAATAGTGTCTTATAGAAAGGAGATATGTGAACTCTTTTTGAGAACAGTTTTGATTATGTTGTACTCTTTTTTTTTTTTTTTGAGTTGGAGTCTCTCACTCTGTCACCCAGGCTGGAGTGCAATGGCACACTAATGGCCACGAGGGCTCAGGCAGTCCTTCTCCCTCAACTTTCTAAGTAGCTGGAACTATGGACACATGCCACTATGCCTGGCTGATTTTTTTATTTATTGTAGAGAAGAAGTCTTGCCAAGGTGCTCAGGCTGATCTTGAACCTGTGGGCTCAGGCAGTCCTCTCACTTTGGCCTCCTAATGTGCTGGGATTATAGGCATGAGCCCTGCACCCAGCCTGTTGTATTCTTTATATTCACATTCTGTTACATTGACTTTAAATGGAGTCATTATCTTTCTAGTTTGAGACTTGATAACCTAAGTATGAATGGTACATCTGAAAATAATGCCATTTAAGACTTAATGATCGACAGAGACAGTTTATATATTGTTCATATTATTTATTAATATATATTTATACTTATTTTATATATTTACATATAAAGTATTGAATTATAAAGGCTCAATTTTGTTATTACACTGACACATTAAGTTTCCTTATTAGAAGTCATAAATGAGTTCTTTGAGCCTGTTTTTTATGAATACCAATTTCACTTGCAGTTTATAAAATCTGTCAGATTGAATAGTAACCATTTAAAAAGGCAGTTAGAGGGAATGCAGTATAGCATCCTACTCCACAGTAGCCTTTGTGTAATGCAAGTTCTCTTAATTTGTTCTGAAGCCTCTCTTTAGTGCCTTAATACCAGAAACTTTGGCTGAAACAGTGTTTCTTAGAGGATATAGGTCCCTACATTTTGGAAGTAATTCTCTGGAGTAATGTGTCTTTTGAGGCATTAGCCAACATTACATCCCACGGCCAAGTACATAGTCACTGTGTCTCTAATAGCTGCAGTCCCTAGAGCAGTATCTTTGTATTTAGACCCAAAGAGCATTTCCACTGAAAAATTTCTTTAGATTTTTCAGATCCGCATACATTATAGTTAACGTATTTATTATTTTTATTACAAATCAGGGCAAAGTGCAGTTGCTAGTGAAGATCATCCTAAAGGCTCCATTCTTCAGAAAGTGCACCTCAAATTTCTGCTAACAGGACTACTTTCAGGACTGCCCTCACCACAATTTGCTATTTGTATATGTCCCCCTCTGACTACAAAAAACATCAAAATATATCAGCCATTGCTTGCTGTTGGTGAGTATTTGACCTGGTATTTTTTTAAATCACTTTCTTTCTAAGACATTTATATTTTCTGGTTTCTAGAAAATATTTTATTCTCTTTGAGGATGCTTTAAAAGGAGTTA
>NW_006971103.1:0-803 GCF_000164805.1 Carlito syrichta | reverse complement strand
CTTGGTAGCAAGGCAGTTAAGCCAGCTGGCTAGCTAGCTGGCCAGCTAGTTAAGTCAGATAGTTAAGTTAGCTTGTTAGCCAGCTTGCTAGCTGGTAGCTAACTAGTTATGTCAGCTGCATATCCAGCTGGATATACAGTTAAGTCACCCAGTTAAGTTAGCTGACTAGCCCTCAGGCTAGCTTACTAGCTTGCTAATTAATTATTCAGTTAGCTAGACAGCAAACTAGCTAGATATGTCAACTAGTTAATTCAGCTAGGTATCCAGATGGCTAGCTATGCTGCAAGCTAGTTAATTCAACTATCTAGAAAGCAAGAGAGCAAGTTAAAACAGCTAGTTAAGTCAGTTGTCTAACCAACTGGCTATCTATGTAGTGACCTATTTAAGTCTATCACTAGCCAGCTGGCTAGCTAATTAAGTCAGATGGCTATACAGGTGGCTAGAGAGGTGGAGAACTAGTTAAGTGGGCTGGTTAGCCCACTGGATTACTACTTAATTCGGTTGGTTTATTCACCTGACTGGCCAGCTCCCTAGCTCGTTAATCAACTAGTTAAGTCAGCTGGCTAATCAGTTGGCTAGCTAATTAAGTCACCTCATTAAGTCAGTTGGCTGGCCAGCACGCTAGCTAGTTATAAAGCTAGTTAAGTCAGATAGCTAGACAGCTGGCTAGCTAGTTATGTCAGCTAGTTAATTCAGCTAGCTAGCTAGGTAACTAGCTAGTTAAGTCAGCTAGTTATGTCAGCTAACTGACTAGTTAACTCAGTTAGATAAGTCATCTAGCTACCTAGATAGCTAGCTATGTA
>NW_006971102.1:0-576 GCF_000164805.1 Carlito syrichta | reverse complement strand
TTGTCTTTCAAAATGAAAGGTAATGATTAAAATTTATAAATACCTGCCCAGAGTTTCCCTGTTCAGAGAAGTATTTAGCTTCAAAATATTCTGTGCTTTTAGTTCCTTTCAATTTCAGTATGCAAATAATAGCCAAGTCATTTATAAACGTTTTTATACTTCTAAATTGAGGTATCATATACATGAAGTGGAAAAGTCTTAATTATGTGTCTTATCAGATATAATAATCATAGCGATTTAATTACCATCTAAGCCAAAATGTAGAACATCTCATTAACAACTTCCTCCGAAGCCGGGATCGGTGGCTCAGCCTGTCATCCCGCGCTTCGGGAGGTGAGTGGATTACCTGAGCCCGTGGGTTCGAGACCCGCCTGGGCAACTTGGCGAGACCTCATCTCTACAAAATCAAAAAATTAGCCAGGCATGGTAGCACGTGCCTGTAGTTCCAGCTACTTGGAAGGCTGATGTGGAAGCATCGCTGGACCACAGCAGGCCGAGAATGCGGTGGCCGGAGCGGCCACTGCACTCCAGTCTGGGAGACAGAGTGAGACTCCAGCTCAAAAAAAAAAAAAAAAC
>NW_006971101.1:0-701 GCF_000164805.1 Carlito syrichta | reverse complement strand
CCAGTCTGGGCGACAGTCTGAGACTCCGACTCAAAAAAAATAAAGAATATTGTCATAGCCATCTCAAAAACAATTTTTTGAGAGAACAATGATCCAAAGATAAGAACAAAGAACCTTGCAGAAATTCATTTGCAGTTTCATTACATCAGTTTATAAACTATCATAATCTCTGACTCTGATCTGTTTAATGATGTTACACAATAACCTTAACAAAGACTATTTTAAAGTAAGAGTTTGCATTTCAGATAAAAAAAACTCTTATAATAACAAAACGTGACAATGAGGGATTTTTATGCATTTAATCAACTTAAAAGGAAACTATAGGTTATAGCAGAGAACAGAGGAAATCAAACTATTTTTTCTTAATTAGGACTTTGTTGATTTTTCAGCTAGTTGAAAACTTAAAAAAAAAAAAAAACAGGTGGGAAATTCTATTTTTAAAATCAGTACAGAAAAGAAAACTACTATACAATATCTAAAAAATATAAAGTATTTTTATGCCCAAGGTTATTGTTTCACAATTCACTTTTCATTATCGAAGAATTCCTTCTTATAGAAATAGTCATAATATGAAGTTCATACTGACTTTTCGTAGAGATGATAGCTGTTGTAGGCTGAATGTATGTGTACTCCAAAGATTCATGTATTGAAAGACTAAGCTCCAGTGTGACTGCATTTGGAATAAAGAAATAATTAAGGTT
>NW_006971100.1:0-1004 GCF_000164805.1 Carlito syrichta | reverse complement strand
AAAAAATAACAGCTGCAGGAGAGGGTGTGGTGAAAAGGGAACACTTCTACACTGTTGGTGGGAGTGTAAACTAGTGCAACCTCTGTGGAAAGCAGTGTGGCGATCCTAAAAGCTCTAAAAATTGACCTTTCCATATGACCCTGCAATCCCCCTACTGGGAATATACCCTGAAGAACACAAATCACTCTATAAAACAGATACCTGCACACGTATGTTTATCGCAGCATTGTTCACAGTAGCAAGAACCTGGAAACAATCATGCTGCCCATCAAAAGAGGACTGGATTAAAAAAATGTGGTACATATACACGATGGAATACTACGCAGCCATAAAAAAGAACAAAATCATGAATTTCACTGCAACCTGGATGGAACTAGAGTCTATAATACTGAGTGACCTCTCACAAAAACAAAAATCCGAATATCACATGTTCTCACTCACATAATGGACCTTGAACATCCAATGCAATACTATAAGAAAATGACTGATGGTACTGGGAAACTATGGGGGGGAGGGGGATGGGATTAACAGTAGCAAATATCTGTCGGGGGATGGGAAAACACTTCTTATCTACAGGGTGCCTGAATGAAACGTCATTGTACACCTAACCCTTAACTGTACCCCACAAAACCATAATAAAAAATACTGATTAATGAATGAAAAAAAAAAAAGAAATCAGGTTTTGTGAATTCTCTCAGCAATGTTAGGAACCTGGGCATAGTTCCCAGAGCTTTATATCTCTTCTGAGTTATTTCTAGAGGGACGGAATTCCTTCCCTTAGTCTCCAACTCCCATTGGGCAAATAGTCTTTGCCCACATAATTTGACTCATATATAGACACTGCCATGTGAAGAACATCAGGCAGGTGTTTTCTGAATAAGTTACCCCTAACTTTTTCCCTTTTTCTAACTTTCTTTCAGCCAAAATGGGGTGATTTGTCACAGCACCAGATGCATCTCCACACTGAGGACAGTTTTTCTTTACAATCTCCCAACTGATCTGAC
>NW_006971099.1:0-702 GCF_000164805.1 Carlito syrichta | reverse complement strand
CGTGTTTAGCCCATAGAAAGATGACTGAAGTTTTTTGCGATTGAGGACACGAATAACACAGATTCATATTCTTCTTAGCAATAGGCAGTGAAGTTTCCTGTATGTGAGGACTCCCATTACCCAGATTCCTACTTCAAAAACCTGATTCGTGGTTATGTCTTAGGGTGATGGCCTGTAGTTTTTGGGATTGAGGACTCATATAAGGAAGATTCCTTATACTTCCTTAGCAATATGACGTATAGTTTCCAGTGTATGACAGCTTCCATTATCCAACTTCCTGCTTCATTCTTCAGGATGCTGAGACAGTTCCTGGAGACCAAGAATTTCAGTTTTTTGGATATCAAGAGAAAGACGTGTATAATGTTCCTTGGGAAGTGGAACCCAAAATTCCTGGTTCCCCTTCACAAGACCTCCCCAAACTGTGGAATCTTCCAAACCCAACATTCCAATTCCTACATGCCCACCAACAAGAAATTTCTGTACTTTGAGGTCACCTGCATCGTGGAATTTTGTAAAAATATACCTTTGTTTCTGGGGAATATGATTATGGTTGTAGATGTTCCCAGGAAACAAAAGGATTTGTAGGGCCAGATCTTTGATTACAACTAACAAGTGGACCACAAAGATCCTGAGGATCTATAATGAAAGATTTAGTGTATCCACGGAGCATCTGGCTCTGAAAATGTTGGGATCCAGAAGCCG
>NW_006971098.1:0-728 GCF_000164805.1 Carlito syrichta | reverse complement strand
TAGTAGCTAACTAGTGAGCTACCTGACTTAGCTAGCTGACTTAGCTAGCTAGCTGGTTAGCTAGCTTACTTAGCTAGCTGATTTATGTAGTTGACTAATGAGATAGCTAGCTTATTTAACGAGTCAGTTAACCAGTCAGTTAACTGTTTTAACTAGTTGGTAAAATGCGTTATCTAGCTGATTAAAATAGATGCATAACGAGTTAGCTAGGTTACTTAAACTTGTTGGCTCATGAGTTACCTGACTAGTTAGCTGGTTTAACACATTAGCTGACTACTCAACCAACTTACTTATCTGGCTTAACAAGGTGGCCCACTAGTCGGCCGACTATATAGCCGGGTCAACGAGTTGACTGATGAGTTGGCCCACTAGTTAGCACGATTAACTAGTTGGCTGGCTGGTTTCCTGACCTAACTAGCTAACAAATAGTTGGCTGACTAGTTGGCTGGCCTAACAATTTGGATGTCTAGTTAGCAGAGCTAACTTCTCAGCTGTCATGTTGGCCTACTAGTCGGCCGATTGGTTAGGTGAAATATCTAGTTGGCTGGCTACTCGGCTGACTGCTTAGCTGATTTAAATAGTCTGCTGGCAAGTGATCTGACTGGTCAGCTGAATTAACTAGTCTGCCAATGAGTGAGCTGACTGTTCAGTTGACTTAACTATTCGGCTGGTGAGTGAGCTGACTGGTCAGCTGACTAGTTGGCTGGCTAGTGAGCTGACTGATCAGA
>NW_006971097.1:0-566 GCF_000164805.1 Carlito syrichta | reverse complement strand
TTCATATAGAAATGAAAGGACACTAGACAGTGAAATAAATTCACATGAAGAAAAAAACAAGGAATACCAGTTATGTAGATAGATATGAATAAAGACAGTATAAACTTTTATTGTGGTTATTTTATCTCCAGTACAATGTAAATGATACCTGCATAAAATAGTCTTAATTATAAAAATATTTTGGGACTTGTATAAAAATTAAGGTTTATAATAGCAATAATAACACAAGAAAGTGAGGCATTAATGGAACTATAAAGAAAAATGATTATTGCATACTACTGAAATTACATTGGTATTAATCCAAACAAAATTGTTAAAATAAATTTGAAGTAAAAGATTGGAAAAGTATGTATTATGAAAACAGTAACTAAAAAAGATGTCTATACTAATATCCGATAACTAAGGAAAAAAATTCTTTCTAGAGAGAGGAATATTTTATCATCATACTAAAGATATGATGAATATGGTAATTTGCATCATTATAATAACCATTTTACTATGTGTATCCTATAACACCATATAGTAAACTTCACATATGCACAATTTTTTTAAAAACCTCAATCGAT
>NW_006971096.1:0-1112 GCF_000164805.1 Carlito syrichta | reverse complement strand
CAAGACCAGGCAGTAAGACCAGGATGTTGACCAAACGGAAAGCCTGTGATTGCAGCAGTTTGGGAGGCCCAGGCCAAGAGGATGACCTGAGTTGGGTGGTTTGAGAGCATCCTGTGCAACCTAGTGAGGAAAGAAAAGAAAGAAAGAAAGAAAGAAAGAAAGAAAGAAAGAAAGAAAGAAAGAAAGAAAGAAAGAAAGAAGGAAGGAAGGAAGGAAACAAAGAAAGAAAAATATTCTCCTGCAAACATTCTGCCCTCAGTCCTTCCCCCCACCCCCCCCACATGAGAGGGTTGCCCAAGCTCAATACCTTCCACCCCCAACCCACCCAATGGCTGCCCCACCTTGGGGTGGGAGTTACTGAGGCTCCCTGGCCGGGTTACTGCGGCTCTCCTCTCCAAGGTGAGATATGTGCACAAGGCAGGCCGAACATTCAAATCGGCAACGGGGACCTTCCACCAAGAATGGTCAGGGACAACTCCCTCACCCAGGTACATTTCTTCCCCTGCAATCCCATTGTTCCTGGCTCTAAAGCCAGTCGCCCTGTGAACACAGCATGTGCAGTTGAGAATCTGTGTAAGATTCTGATGTTTTTTGAAACAGGGTCTGGCTTTGTTGCCCCTGGCCAGGGACTGGGGACATGACTGTCATTCTCTGTCAGCCACAAATTCACGGGCTTCGAAGATCCTTCAGCCTCAGCCTCCAGAGCGGCCAGAATGACAGGCACCTCAATCCCGTACCCCCTGTTTGAATGGGTGTGGAGACGGGGTCACCCTACATCTCCCCTTCTGGCCATGGGTTCCTGGGCGTCATCATCCTAACGTCTTGGCCTCTCAGAGAGCTGAGAGTCCAGGTATGGGACACTGCACCAGGCCTTCTGGTTCATTTTTGATAAAAGATTGAGGCTGGGCTCAGGGGCTCAGCCTCATCATCCCAGTACTTTGGGAGCTGAGGTCAGCAGCCAGCCTGAGCATGTGGGCCGAGACCTACCCGGGCAAGTCAGAGAGACATTGTCCCCACCCTCCATCCCAAATGAGCTGGGCATGGTGGTGTGTGTCTTTTTTTCTGCTCCTTAGAAAGCCAGGTAAAGGCTCACTGGAGCCCGGTGGGCTGAG
>NW_006971095.1:0-618 GCF_000164805.1 Carlito syrichta | reverse complement strand
TCATTCCCCAGGATGGTACACACTCTTTCCAGCGGCACCTCAGGGAAAGGGAGGGTGGTGTTAATCTCAAACCTTCGAGGGATCAGGAAAAGCTGGGTGACCCACGCTGCCTTCTCAGCACTCGGAGAGGCCAAGACGGGAAGATGTCAGGAACCTGAGAGATTGAGTTCAGGCTGAGCACCATAGCAACCACCCACGTTGACACCAAGCAAATCCCAGAAAACTTTGGGTGAGAGCAGGTTTGGACAGGAGGATCACCTCCAGCATAGAGTTCAAGACCAGGCAGGAAGCCCAGGATATCGATCAAATGGAAAGCCTGTGATCGCAGCAGTTTAAGAGGCCCCGGCCAAGAGAATGGCCCGAGTTTGGTGGTTTGAGAGCAGCCTGGTCAACCTAGTGAGGAAAGGGAAGGAAAGAAAGAAAGAAAGAAAGAAAGAAAGAAAGAAAGAAAGAAAGAAAGAAAGAAAGAAAGAAAGAAAGAAAGATAGAAAGAAATTTTTCTGCAATCCTGGCCCCAGTCATTTCCCCCACCCCTCCAACATGTGAGGGTCCCCCAAGCTCAGTGCCTTCTAGCCATAACCCCACACAATGGATGCCATCACTTTTGTGTGGGTGTCC
>NW_006971094.1:0-650 GCF_000164805.1 Carlito syrichta | reverse complement strand
CCAGCATGGTAACAGATGCACATATCCTTTTTTAATGCAGTGACACAATATCACACAGTGCTGATACATAAGAAAAGGAACTGAGAGACAAGAGGGGTCCATGCTGAGTTATGACAGCATCTGCCTCTGAGGAGAGAGACCGCAAATGGGGACACGGTGCACCTTGACGGGAATGTTTTACTCTTAGGATAAAAAAACAATAACATGTTAACAGTCATCAGTTCTGGGTCATTGGATAAGCTGATGCTTATGATGCTATTCTTGGCATTTTTCTGTAGTTCTAATTTTTCTAAATTAAAAAATAAAAATGCAGTTCTATTTTTTTTTTTTAAATCAGAGTCTCACTCCATCGCCCAGGCTGGAGGACAGCAGCAGGTTCACAGCCACCAAAACCTCAACTTGCTGGCTCAGGCGATCCTTCTGCCTCAGTCTTCCAAGTAGTTGGAACTATGAGCATGCGTCACCACGTCTGGTTAATTTTTTGATTTATTGTAGAGATGAGGTCTCGTCAAGTTGCCCGGACTGGTCTCAAATCCCTGGACTCAGGCAGTCCTCTCACCTCTGCCTCCTAAAGTGCTGGGATTACAGACATGAGCCACCAAGCCTGACCTTGTTTCTGAGTCAGTCTCACCCTGTGGCTCAGGCTGGCG
>NW_006971093.1:0-461 GCF_000164805.1 Carlito syrichta | reverse complement strand
CAAGCAAATCCCAGAAATCCTTGGGTGAGGGCAGGCCTCAGCTGGAGAATCTCCTCCGGCCCAGAGTTCAAGACCAGGCAGGAAGACTAGGATGTTGACCAAATGGAAAGCCTGTGATTGCAGTGGTTTGGAAGACCCAGGCTGACAGGATGACCTGAGTTGGGTGGATTGAGAGCAACCTGGGCATCCTAGTGAGGGAAGAAAAGAAAGAAATAGAGAAAGAAAGAAAGAGAGAGAGAAAGAAAGAGAGAAAGATAAAAATAAAGAAATCCACTCTACTGCAAACTTTCTGCATTCAGTCCTCCCCACCAGCTCCCCCACATGTGAGCATCTCCCAAGCTCAGCACCTTCCAGCCCCAACCCTCCCACAATGGCTGCCCCGCTTTGGTGTGGTAATTCCTGAGGCTCCCTGGCTGGGTTCTGACCGGCTCTCCAATCCTAGGTGAGAAATGTGCCCCAGG
>NW_006971092.1:0-755 GCF_000164805.1 Carlito syrichta | reverse complement strand
GTCTTCATGTGTAAAATGATGCTTTTTCCCACATTTCCCACAAGAGTCATATGGATTATAAAAAGGTAAGTTGTAACATCTGACTCTTTTTTCTTTTTACATTTTTTATTTTAAAGATGTGAGGTACAATTCAGGGTTAGGAATACAAATGTTCATTATATAGGTACCCTTGTTGATGAGGTGTGCCCCCCTCCCCCCTGGTAGTTTCCCACTGCTGCCAATCCAATACCTGACTCTCAATGAGAACTCTTTAAATATTGATTTTTATCAGGCTACTGTTAAAGACTATTCTACTGGGTTGGGCACAGTGGCTCACGCCTGTAATCCCAGCACTTTGGGAGGCCAAGGCAGGAGGATCACTTGAGCCCAGGAGTTCAAGACCAGCCCGGGCAACATAGTGACACCTCGTTTCTATCAAAAAAAAGAAAAAAAAGACTGTTCTCCTAAACTACATACCATTCTTTTCCTCCTCTTCCCTACCCCAAGTCATATTCTTGTATTTTTCAAGATCCTCTGGAATTCCTGCCTTTTCTTGAATACCTTTCTATATGGATGATATTACAAATTTTCTATAATGAATGAACTTGTCCTTGTGTCCTTCAGGATTTTCAGCACTATTTTTTTTTTTTTTTTTAGCTATAAGAAGGAAATTCTGTTATCTCTTGTATGAGAAGTCTGGAGATCAGTAGGTCCAGAATGGTAATTTAGTAGATCCAGAGTGGTAAATCAGAGGCTCAGTGATAACTCTAAAAACG
>NW_006971091.1:0-738 GCF_000164805.1 Carlito syrichta | reverse complement strand
CACCTGTAGTTCCAGCTACTTGAAGGTTGAGACAGAAGGATCGCCAGAGCCCAGCAGGTCGAGTTTGCGGTGGCTGGGAGCGGCCACTGTAGTCTAGTCTGGGTGACAGAGAGAGACTTCAACTCAAAAAAAAAAACAAAACAAAAAACAAGCAACCCAATTCAAAAATGGGCAAAGAACTTGAACAGACATTTCTCCAAATGAAGTATACAAATGAGCAACATGCACATGAAAAAGCATTCAGTATCATTAGGCATTTGGGAAATGCAAATTTAAACAGCAATGATATACCACTTTAGACCTACTAAGATGGAAATAATAATAATAAATGGAAAATAACAAGTGTTGGTGATGATGCAGAGAAGTTGGGACATTTATGCCTCACTAGTAGAAATGTAAAATGGTGTGACCACTGTAGAAAACAGTCTAGCTCTTTTCCAGAAATTTAAATAGTGCGTAACTTATGGCATAGCAATTCTGCTCCTAGCTATAAATCCAAAATAATTGAGAGCAGGGGATTGAACAGATATCTATTTTTTGGTGTTTTTTGTTTTGTTTTGTTTTGTTTTTTAGTTGGAGTCTTACTCTGTGGTTAGAGCACAGTGGCACACTCATGCCAATCCAACATCAACCTGCTGGGCTCTGGTGATCCTTCTGCCTCACCCTTCCAAGTAGCAGGAACTACAGGTACACGTTACCATGCCCAGCTAATTTTTGATTTAGTGTAGAGACAAGGTC
>NW_006971090.1:0-746 GCF_000164805.1 Carlito syrichta | reverse complement strand
AAAACTTCCGTTTGTGCATCTATTTGATATGGGCTGGGGCTTTTGAGGTTTCTAAGCATGTAGTACATATCTTTAAAGTTAATCAGTAATCACAGATTCCTCATCTCTGGGAAAAAGCTGGGCATTTTTCTATTTGCATACAGAATTTTGGAATCCAGGTCATCCAGTATAATCAGGGCATCTTGCTAATAATGAGAAGAGAATCCGGGTTCAGGCAGTCCTCAAACATCAAAATCTATATGGTCTCTTGATAAATTTAATGAGGAATCTGGGCTTGTAGGTCCCTACATTTTTCAGAGCTACTTGCTGTGTGGATACCTACAATCTCTAATTACAGATCGAAGATGTTTCCGGTCCCCTAGATAGTTGGAATCGAGCATCGGGACCTACAATTCTTTTTGTTTCTTGTGAACATCTTCGGCCATAATCCAGTTCCCCAGGAAACAATTGGCATTTTGCAACAAAATCCCTGACTTCAGGCTATCTCAAAATACCGAAATTTCTTGTGTTCAGGGTGGTGGTAATTGGGATATTGGGCTTACAATATTGCACATTTTTACGATGTCTTGTTAAGGGGAATCTGGTAACTTGGCTTACAGTTCTCAGGTACTATACAAGAGTCTTTCTATGTATATCCAAACAACTGGAATTCTATGTTCATCAGGAAATATCTCGGGTATTGCTGAGAATGGAGCAGGAATCTGTGTAATGGGAGTCCTCATATACGGGAAACTACATGCCCTCTG
>NW_006971089.1:0-744 GCF_000164805.1 Carlito syrichta | reverse complement strand
TATGACCCTCCTTCCCTTAGCAGTATCCCTCACTGCAATTTCACGACTACACTGACAGGTTCCCACTACTGCCAGTCACTTTCATGTCAGCTCAAGGTCAGCTAACGAGTGAGAATCTATGTAACTCTGCTCTTTGTTTCTGTGATAAATCACTGAGAATGATCGACTCCAAATCCACCAAGTGGCTGCAAAATCCATATATGTATCCTACTTTATGGCTGCATAGTATTCCATTGTGTATATGTACCACATTTGTTTTACACATTCCAACTTCAATGGGCAACATGATTGATGTCATGTTTTTTGCTATTGTCAATAGAGCTGCAACAAGCATCCTTGTGTAGGTATCTATTTTGTAATATTATTTGAGTTCCTTCGGGTATATTTTTCATAAAGGAATTACTGAGTCACATGGAAGGTCAATTTGTAGTCTCTTTAGATACCGTTACCGTATATTCCAGAGAGATTGCAGTAGTTTGCAGATTAGAAGCATTTCTTTCTCTCCGCATTCCCACCAGCATCTTTTGTTGTTTGTTTTAATAATTATGGCCATTCTTTCAGGGGCTATGTTGCATCTCAGTGTGGCTTTGATTTGCACATCTGTGATGATGAGTGAAGCTGAGCACTTTCTCATGTGTCGGCTGGTTGCGCATATCTCTTCTTTTGTGAAAAGTCTATTCATATATTTTGCCCATTTTTAAAGTGGCTGTCAGTTTGTTTCATTTTGGAGTATTTGAGTACCTT
>NW_006971088.1:0-763 GCF_000164805.1 Carlito syrichta | reverse complement strand
GCAATTTTAGTATTAAAATTAAAAGCCATTATGAAAATTTGACAAATACGTGTAAAATTTTCTGAACTTTATTAATAGTAAACCCCAATACATCCTAGATCTTCATATGCAAATGAAAGCTAACTTTTAGAAGTTGTTTTTTTTTAATCAATATTTTTTATTATGATGTCGTGAGGTACAGTTAAGGGTTAGGTATACAAATACGTTTCATTCAGGCACCCTGTTGATAAGAGGTGTTTCCCCATCCCCAGACAGATATTTGCAACCATTAATCCCATCTCCTTCCTCGCCCCCATAGTTTTCCATTACTGTCAGTCATTTTCATACAGTATTACATTGGATGTTCAAGGTCCATTATATGAATGAGAACATATGATACTCGGATCTTTGTTTCTGTGAGAGGTCACTCAGTATTATAGACTCCAGTTCCATCCAGGTGGCTGTGAAATTCATGATTTTGTTCTTTTTTATGCGTAGTATTCCATCGTGTATATGTACCACATTTTTTTAATCCAGTCCTCTTTTGATGGGCAGCATGGTTGTTTCCAGGTTCTTGCTATTGTGAACAATGCTGCGATAAACATACGTGTGCAGGTATCTTTTTGATAGCCTGATTTGAGTTCTTCAGGTTATATTCCCAGTAGGAGGATTGCATTGTCATATGGGAGGTTGATATTTAGAGATTTTAGGAATTGCCACACTACTTTCCACAGAGGTTGCACTAGTTTACACTCCCTCCAATAGTGTAGAAGTGTTCTCTTTG
>NW_006971087.1:0-689 GCF_000164805.1 Carlito syrichta | reverse complement strand
GAGGTGCTCTTGTGTTTGGTGTGGAACCCCAGCAGGATCCATGGCTATTTCTGAATATGGAGCAATTTCTTGCTGGTGCCTCTTATAACACAGGCTCGTCGTGCCTTACCCCCTCAGGGCTTTCCAATTGTCACTGGGTTCAAACCTATTTATGCCTACCCCACCCTTCCAACCACCTAGATATCATGCTACAGTCTTCACCCTTTTGCTAACCTTCTCTCAGAGATAAGGCTTCCACATTTTCCTCATAAACATTCCAAAACATGCCATTTCTCGTTTTCTTTCTTGAATATGTACTCATTCTGTTATTGTCTTACTTTGGTTCTATCTTTCTTTAAATTTTCTCTTGTTTTTATCAGCATGTGTTTTTCTTCAATTCCAAACACACTTCCAATGCTGGTAAAAGGAAAGCATCGTGCTCACACTCTGATTTTCTCATCTTCAAATGAGCAACCACAAGTATTCTGGAGAAGTCTGTATTCAAAATGACCTTTGTGTGCTGACTTTCCTTTCTGGGGATATGATGAGGTCTTCACAAAATTTCACAGAGATGAGTTACCTACCATTGTATCCAATTAATGTGATACAGAGTGATGTCCACTTCTACAATGTTTCTTGCACAAATTGTTGCCTCCATTCTCATGAATGCTGTGCTTGAACTGTCATGAGATTGATGATCATGATGCGAG
>NW_006971086.1:0-680 GCF_000164805.1 Carlito syrichta | reverse complement strand
CGTACCTTGTAATCCTAAAACGTCCGTTTATCTTTCAATTCGAATAGGGGCCTGGTGTTTTGAGGTTGCCAAATATTTATTAGGTACTTCTAAGTGTATCAGGATTCATGGATTCCACGCCCTAGGAAACTTCTGGGCATCGGCCTATTTGTATACATAGTTTTGAGATCCACATCACGAGGGAAATTCAGGGCATCTTGCGGAGTACGAAAAGGAAATCCGGTTCTAGGAGTCCACATTCGCCAGAATCCACAGGGCATCTTCATAAGGTTTAATCAGCAATCTGGGCTTCAAGGTCCCTACATTTTTCAGAGCTACTTGCTCCCTGAATACCCTAAATGTGTCATTAGAGATCCCCAGTAACGTTCTGGTCCTCTTGTGTCGGAGACCCGCTCTGACCGAGGGTGGGTTAGGACCCGCACCAGAGAATCTGGATGAAGAGAAGAGACCACTTGGAGGCAGTTCTTCTGGGAACAGTCTGATCAGGACTGAAGCCAATTTTATTCAACCCTTTTCCAACTTATATACCATTTTCTATACCTTCCAGCAGTGTAATAATTACTTGCTGGGGGTGTACAAATTCCATGATGTATATCGCGCTTTACAAATTATGCATCACAAGACCATCACGAGACATGCAAGTTCCAAGCAAACAATTCGAAACTCCATGATGCCTAACG
>NW_006971085.1:0-687 GCF_000164805.1 Carlito syrichta | reverse complement strand
TTAGTTAAGTGTGCTGGCTAGCCAGCTGGGTACTTCGTGAAGTCATCTAGTAAAGTCAGCTGGCTAGTCTGCTGGCTACCTTGGTAGCTAGGCAAATAATTCAGCTGCCTAGCCAGCTGGCTAACTAGTTAATTCAGATAAATAGGTCAGCTGGCTAGCCAGCTTGCTAGCTAGGTAGCTACCAGCTGGCTAGATAGGTCACCTAGTTAAGTCAGCTGACTAGCCCACTGGCTAGCCAGGTAGCTTGCTACTTAAGTCAACTGGCTAACAGCTGGCTAGCTAGATAAGTCACCTAGTTAATTCAGCTGCATAACCAACTGGCGAGCTATGTAGCAAGCTAGTTAATTCAACTGACTAGAAAGCAAGTCAGCTTGTTAAGGCAGTCAGTTAAGTTAGCTGGCTAGTCAGCCATCTATCTAGCTAGTGACCTAGTTAAGTCAATTGACTAGCCAGTTGGCTAGTTAATTAAGTAAGCTATTAAGTCAGCTGGCTATTCAGGTGGCTAGAGAGGTAGAGAGCTAGTTAAGTCAGCTGGTAGACAGCTGGATAAATAGTTAAGCCAGCTAGCTTAGTCACCTGTCTGGATAGCTGCCTATCTCGTTAATCAACTAGTTAAGTTAGCTGGCTAACCAGCTGACTTGCTAGTTAAGTCACCTCATTAAGACAGTTGGCGATACAGCTCACTAG
>NW_006971084.1:0-858 GCF_000164805.1 Carlito syrichta | reverse complement strand
GGTTGATGCTGAGATGGCCCTGAGTGTGCCAGGGCACTCCAGCTGGGGACTGAACGGGAACACAACTCAATTTTAAAAAGCGGTATATATTCTTGATGGAATACTAGACCCTCAATGTAAAAGAAGATCAAAATTATGTCATATTCAACAATATCTATGCAGCTGGAGACCTCATTTTAATTGAATTGTTACAGAAACAAACAAAACAAAATACTACATGTTCTCACTCACAAGGGTGTCCTAAACACTGGGCAAAAGAATGGAGATAAAAGAGACTGAGAACTGATTTAAGCAGAGAGGGAGAAAGAGACATATGGACACAAAACTACCCCCTGGATACCATGATCATTTCTGTGATTGGGTGGGCTGTTCAGAGGGAAAAATCTTGCCTTCCTGCCAGAACACTGTGTAAGTAATCCTCACATGTACACCATGATTCTAAAGTTATAACATACCCAGAAAAGAAAACTTAACATGGAGGATTCACAGAGACATCATATTCGAGAACTTAAAGCCCAGTCTCATTAAAATTTAAAGAAGAAAACTGCTACAAGTTATGCCCTTAGATCACTGTGGCACAAAGCTTAAGCAACAATCTTAAGAGAGGCATAAATACCAAAATATTTGTAAATTAAGCAATAGGTACCTGTTTGGGTGGCTTTCTTAGGGTACACCTTTTTGTTTAGCGTGAGCCTCTTGATGCTAAACCACTTAGAGTGAAGTGGGTCTGTTAAGGGTTCCTGGATGGGACATCCTCTCCAAACCTCTCTGTGGTATAAATCTATAAGCCAAGAATAATAAGGGAGCCATAAAATTGCAAAAGATTTTAAATTAAACACTTCAGTGACTTATTGGGTG
>NW_006971083.1:0-571 GCF_000164805.1 Carlito syrichta | reverse complement strand
TACAGTCCTCTGCCAAATGCAATAGACATGGTGGATTTCATTCTCAAGAAATGAAGAGAACCATGTGTTCAAACCTATCCACAAATTTCTCCAGGGATAAGTGACCATTCAGGAATCCTCTAAATGAGGTAATCTATTTTATATTTAAAGCAGTGTTTATTGAGAGGACCAAGATTCTCCAAAACTGGGAGGGGAACTGAGGGGATTGCCCAAGAAGTAGTCTTTTATTATTATGGTGACAGAAACCTGTTGAGGCTTGGTTATAGCACAACCAAATAATATTTTAGTACTTTCTTTAGTTTAGAAACTTTTGAATGTTTTTAGTATTGTGTAACAGCGTTTGAGCTGTTTTTCCTACAGGATTTGAACATTGCTTTTGCTAAGATCATAATGAGTTTTCCAGAATTTTCAATTATCTAAATTTTTATACTAATGCAGAGCCCAAATACTTACTACTTTGTAAATCTCAATGTTATTTTGGTTTATATATATTGGGCCCCAAATCCTCTTTTTTCTGTGTGTTCTCATTTAAATGCATGGTGATTTATAATATCAGATTAATCAGATACTT
>NW_006971082.1:0-3682 GCF_000164805.1 Carlito syrichta | reverse complement strand
GTGGACACATGTTTGTCTCCCTTGGAGGATACAGCAACCACAAGGCCCCATCTGGAAATAGAGACCAGGCCCTAAATAGCTAGTGCCTGGAGCTTGGGCCTCCCAGCCTTCAGAGTTATCAATAATAAATTTCTGTTTTTTTATAAGTACCCAGTCTGTAGTGTTTTGTCATAGCAGCACAAAGGGAATACATCCAGCAAGTACATGGATAAATTTCAGATACATAATATTTATACAAATCATCTATTAAAAATAACTTTTTGATCCCTGGAAAATATCTTACTTGTTTTTTTTTTTTTTTTTTTTTTTTTTTTGAGTTGGAGTCTCACTCTGTCGCCCAGACTGGAGTGCAGTGGCCGCTCCCGGCCACCACAATCTCGCCTGCTGGGCTCCGGCGATCCTTCCGCCTCAGCCTTCCAAGTAGCTGGAATTACAGGCATGCGCTACCACGCCCGGCTGATTTTTTGATTTATTGTAGAGATGAGGTCTCGCTGCCCAGGCGGGTCTCGAACCCGCGGGCTCAGGCAATCCACTCACCTCAGCCTCCCAAAGGCGCGGGATTACAGGCTGAGCCACCGAGCCCGGCTATATCTTACTTGTTTTAAAAAGACTAGTAACCTTATTGACTTTAGTGACATAATTTCAATATTAAAATTCAAACAACATAGAAAACTATAGAGAAAAAAATCAAAGCAAACACCTCCAGTCTTACTACACAGAGGAACTGTCACTATCGTTTGATCAATATTGTAACAGACATCTCTCAGTGTGTCAAAGAAGAGGAATAGTGAGATAATACAAATGGAATGGGGGGATTATCCTATGTTTTCAGAAAGAATCGCAAATACTTCCCTCTTATGTTCTTACTAATAACTTTGTTATCCTTATATTCAACAGACATCATGGTTGAGTTATAATGTTCTTGAGCCACACTCTCCTTCCCTTGGAACTTTGTAGATTCTGTTGTCCTGTTTGAGTGTCACTGTGGGGAGGTCCGAGACCAGACTGGCTTGCCATTGTTTGCGGCTAAGAGAGAAAAACTCAAGAGGCCTTGAGTGGGGTAGATTGAACAGTGAGTGGCCTCAGTTGCAATAGTAGGAAGCACAGGGAAAGGAATAAGTTTGGGAGGAAAGACGCGAACAAGCATTTCAGATGGAGATGCTTCCCGGGAATATCAGTCAATGAAAGCTGGACTGGGAGGCATTTTTCCAGAAGTGTCAGCTAAGTGTTGTTTACAGTGAGGGCCTTCCTGTTATGTGTATACACACACGCGCGCACACACACACACACACATACACGTACATACATTCATAATTACTTACATACAAGCGCATGCATATACACATATAAATACATACATATGCATTTACTGTGACTATTTCATAAATAATTGAGATGACTTAAAACAAGAAACATCAACAGCTGAACCATTCAATCGTGAGTAAAGAGAAAGGATAAAGGATAACGGAAGAGATGTCACAGATTGCAGAGACTAAAGAGAGAGAAGAAAAGAGAACCGTGACTGGGAGACACTCACGCAGAGTGGTGTGTGGAGGGTGTCCAAAGAGGTGAGGCTGGAAGAGCGTACATAATGAGAGACACTGGTTGGAGAAGTAGGAAGGAAACTGCCAGGATTTAGTCACGGATGCCAAGCAGGAAGAACTCGTGAAACTCTACATTCGGCAGAGAGAGAATGGGAGAAGGACTGGAAAAGCCACTGGATGTTGAGCCAGGAGTTAACTGACCGACAGGCCACACGCATTTCCCGGGGAGACCCAAAACCCCATAGATCGGAGTTCTGCCTCCACATCAGCTCCTAAAACTCTCCTGTGTTCCTCTCGGATGGCACCGTGGCCGGCCATGTTGCTCAAGTCAGACATCTGGGAGCCGTCTGGATCGCTTCTCTCGTCCAAGTTCCCATCAGTATTTTCCCTAAAATAAAAGGTCTGTATAAAACTATTCAACATGCACAGGAAAGATTTAAATACTAAGGTGAACACCTTTGCTTTCCCGGGTTAGGATTCGGACCATGGCCAGTAAACCTTAGCAGTCACCTTTGTTCCCACTCCCCATCCGCCTTACTCTTCTCCCGAGGAGACATCTATCCTGACTTTGGTGATCCTTATTCCTTTGCTTTCCTTTAAGGTTTTAATATATAGTTTGTTTTTATGTAGCTTTCTTTTTCTACCCAGATACCAAAATGACAGTTTTCTGACTACAAACGAAAGTCCTTGAAACGTTGTAATTTACCCAAGATATGTCTTGATTTGATGTATATTTTTCCCAGAACATGGTGCACCTTCTTCTTTTACAGATTAAGTCTTCCTTTAATTCAAAGGAAAAAAAGGTGCTTTTTCTTTCCAGTTATGTATTTGAACATCCCTGTCTCTTCCTTTGTGTTGTTCTCTTTTAAGAATGACAATCAAATGCGTATGCTGAATCTTTTTGCTTGTTTTCTGCATCCATTTCCTTCCCCCAGATATTTTCATGGGCTTTTTTCCCCACTGTTTTCTCCTTGGTTCCGTTGGCCTCATTCTCTCCCATGTGTCAGACTCTGTTTTCAGGCCTGTTGTTCTTTCGTAAGACGCTGGCTTTCGTCCTTGCCGTATTTAACTTATTCTTTTTCACTTGTTTGTCTCGGCTCTGTTAACTTTTGGACTACTGTAAGCGTCTGTTCCTCTGAGATCTTTTAAAAAAGAGTTCGTGACCATACATGCTTTAATGCTTGAGACCGTGAAAAACTATTTATATTAACTTTTCATATCTTCCCTTGGATAATTTCTTTTGTTTGTTTATAAATCTGTCTGTATTTTCCTCGGACTCCCTGCTTTCTCTTTTTCAAACACTTTTATTCTCCCTCTTCCCACCTCCTGCTGGCACCATGCTTATTCCTCTGTGATAAATCCAACCAGAGAAACTAGCTGGGGCAATCTGCAATTTGACGCTAGTGTCTTTTCCAGATACCTCAGAGAAAACTGCGCTTTATTTCCATTTCATCCCAGGTGGGTCAGCCCTCCTCTCACCCCCAGTGTTTTCCGAGGGCTGAGACGAAAGTGGGCTTCCCAGGACCGACTTCCAGTCTGTTTCCAGGCAGATCAAACATTCACCTCCAACTCCCTTCTCTCACCTTGAAAACTGCTGGACTAGGGAAACTCTTTATGAGAAGCATTATGCCAGCTTGAGAAAGGGGACGGTGCAATCCAAAATGATTGTCCCTCTTACCAGTCATTCTGTGTGCATTCTGTGAGCCCGGAGGGTTTCTCTGCTTCTCCCTTGGGTTCTGGTTAGCCCATGGTGGAATTCTTGTCTTTGACTAGTTTCGAGTTGTACTTTTGTGGGAGGGAGTGATGCTGGGGCATCTCCTACTCTTCCATCTTGCTGTCATCACTTTTGGAAACGTCTGTAGAACCCAACTTTATTTCTTTGTGTCTTGCCGTAATGGAAGGAAGCGGAGGCACTCAGATTCTCTTGTCTAAGAATATTTAAATATTATTATGTCAAGTCTTTGATATGGATTGCCTCATCCCATGCATAAGTCTTAGTCTGATTAGAAATTAATTTAAAGTCAATTCACAAGACAGGACCAACTGGGTCAACTATCAAGATACTTTCTATCTAAAATTGGCTATTAAAATTAAGCTTTCCCATTTTATTAAATTATTTAGAATGTGTATTCAACTAG
>NW_006971081.1:0-1024 GCF_000164805.1 Carlito syrichta | reverse complement strand
GAAATGCACCCAAAATTATTATAAAATTAAATAAATAAACAAATAAATAAATGAAAGCTGTAAATCATGCAACTGACTGTATTTGTTTATTCTATTTTATATTTTTTTTACTTTAAAATGGTTATAATTCATAGTTGGCCCTGGAAATGTTCATTATGTAGGGATTGATGTTTTAAGAATTGTATAATACTCCAATGATAACTCCTTTTCTTTTTAATATGTGGAATACATCGTATAATTCTGCCTTAAAAATTGACATCTACAGTGTTTTTCAAATAAATTCTGAATGTTTTCTTTTGCCTAAATGAAACTTATTGAGATTCAAGATCTATATCATTCTTAGAAAACTGATCCTTGCGATTCAGTGTACCTAGCTATTCAGAAAGCAAAA
Source organism: Carlito syrichta (assembly GCF_000164805.1). NCBI lineage: Eukaryota > Metazoa > Chordata > Mammalia > Primates > Tarsiidae > Carlito > Carlito syrichta. The sequence goes on along the minus strand of NW_006971081.1, from coordinate 633 downwards.
TGCATAATAAATTTTAAAAACTTAGAAAATAAAACATTATTTAATAGAAAATAATCGTTATTTAATACAGCTTTTTCTATTCTTAAAATTTGTGTACATTTTCTTGGTGCACTCTATATTTTCTGCTTCTTAATTTAGATTAAATGTTACACATGTGCAATCCTTAGAGAAAATAAGGATTTTCATATATTTTAAGGAAATATAAAATCACATTGCATTTACATTTTAACCCAATTTATAATTTTAATAAGTTTTTCCATTGAATCCCCTAGTATTTTCTCTACCTAAGACACAGTGATGCACTCAGCAACAAAGTATCTGATTAATCTGATATTATAAATCACCATACATTTAAATGAGGCACACAGAAAAAAGAGGATTTGGGACCCAATATATATAAACCAAAATAACATTGAGATTTACAAAGTAGTAAGTATTTGGGCTCTGCATTAGTATAAAAATTTAGATAATTGAAAATTCTGGAAAACTCATTATGATCTTAGCAAAAGCAATGTTCAAATCCTGTAGGAAAAACAGCTCAAACGCTGTTACACAATACTAAAAACATTCAAAAGTTTCTAAACTAAAGAAAGTACTAAAATATTATTTGGTTGTGCTATAACCAAGCCTCAA
>NW_006971080.1:0-735 GCF_000164805.1 Carlito syrichta | reverse complement strand
TCAGCTCCTGTGCTCCAGCCACATTGCCATCTTTAGCCTCCCTGAGTGTAGAGGAGACAGGCATGAGTCACCCGTCTGCCCCCCCCCGACAGCTTGAAAGTCACACCCTTCCTTTTCATGAAGTGGTCAATGGGAAGAGTGAGTGGGTTCACCCTTTGGGATCAAGACAGACAAAGGGGTGGGCACCCTGGCTCCTTTGGTCACCCATCCCAGGAGGTCTGCCTTCAGCCTCCACAGTTGTGCTCCATGGCAAAGAGTAGTGTGAGCTCATGAAACAGACGGCCCCAAGCTAGGGAGGCCATCAGGCACAGTGCAATTAAGGTGATCCAGCAATGCTGTGGGGCTATGTTCTAGTTGCCCAGTTCTGCCACCTTCAGGCAGGGTGAGGCCCTCTTCATCTCCCAATCACTCCATCGCCCCCTGCCCACACGGACCTTTCCCTGTGCAGCCATGGACTCCCATGGTGCATACATATGAGGCATATTTGTTGTCACTGAAGTCTTCATCAGCCGGGATGGGGTGTGGCAGCACAATCATGGCTCCCGGGGCTTTGACCTGAGGGGCCCAGGTGGTCCTGCTGCACTCTGGAGACCACCACACCTGACTTGATATTGGGGCCCTCTTGCCCAAATGAGGTCTGGCCACATTGCCTGGGCTGTTCTCCAAACCCGGGACTCAGGCAACCTCTCGTCTCAGCCTCCCAGGGCATGGGGCTGACAGCTGTGCACTACGGTG
>NW_006971079.1:5421-9348 GCF_000164805.1 Carlito syrichta | reverse complement strand
CTGACTTAACTATCTAGGTAGCTGGTTGCCAGCTGACTTAACTAGCTGACTTAACCAGCCAGTCAGCTGGCTAGCCAGCTGACTTAACCAATTGGCTACCTACCTAGCCATCTGTCTAGCCATCTGAATTACCTAGACTACTTAAGATAGCAAGCTGGCTAGCCAGCTCACTTAACTAGTTAGCTACCTACCTAGCCAGCAGGCTGGTCAGCTGACTTATCTAGGTGAATTGAACAGCTAGTCTGCTTGCTAGCAAGCTGACTTATCTAGCTAGCTACCTACCTAGCCAGCTGGCTAGACAGCTGACTAAACTAGCTGTCTTAACCAGTTAGCCAGTTGGCTAGACAGCTGACTTAACTCGCTGACATCACCAGCTAGCCATTTAGCTATCTAGCTGACTTAGCTAGCTAGTTAACTACCTTGCCAGTTGACTAGTCAGTTCTCTTAACTAGCTGAATTAACCAAATATCCAGCTGTCTAACCCACTGACTAAACTAGCTCACTACCTAGAAAGCCAACTGCCTAGCCAGCTGTCTTAACTAGCTGACTTAACTAGCAAGCTACCTAGCTAGCCATCTGACTTAAATAGTTAGCTAAATAGCTAGCTACATAACTTGCCAGGTGGCTTAAATAGTTAGCTAACTTGCTAGATACCAGCTAGCAAGCTGACTTAAATAGTTAGCCACATATCTAGTTAGTTGACTTCACTAGTTAACTTACTCGTTATCTAACATGCTAGCTAGGTGACAATTATCTGACTTAACTCGATAGCTAACAAGCTACCTAGCTGACACAACCAGCTGACATAACTCGTTAGCTAATTAGCTAGCTGACTGACTCATCCTGTTGACTTAATTCGTTAGCCAGCTAGATAGCTAGCCTACTCAACCAGCTGGCACAACCCGTTTGCTAACTAGCTAGCTAGCTGAATCAACCAGCTGACATATCTCTTCAGTTAACTATCTAACTACCTGACTCAACCTGCTGACTTAACCTGCTCGCTAACTAGCTAGTTAGCTGTCTTAACCAGCTGACTAAATTAGAAAGCTGACTTAGCTAGCTGACTTAACTACTTATTTTGCTTACAACTGGCTGACTTAACTATTTAGCTAGCTGACTTACCTACCTGAATTAAATAGTTACCAAATTATTTAACTTGCTGGATAACTAGCTGACTTATGTAATTACCTAACTAGTTAGGTAGCAGACTTAATTTCCTGACTTAAATAGTTAGCTACCTAGTGAGCTAGCTGAACTAACCTGCTAGTTGGTTAGTTAGCAGACTTAGCTAACTGACTTAACTAGTTGGCAAATGAGATAGCTAGCTGACTTAATGAGTTGATTAACCAGTTATCTAATTGTTCTAACTAGTTGGAAATCGAGTTAACTAGCTGACTTAACTAGTTGGTTAACGAGTTAGCTAGGTGACTTAACTTGTTGACTGATGAGTCGGCCAACTAGTTAGCTGGCTTAACACATTGGCTGACTCCTCAGCCAACTTGTTAGCTGACTTAACAAGGTGGCCTACTAGTCGGATAGTTAGCAGGGCCAACATGTTCACTGATGAGTTGGCCCACTAGTTAGCACGGTTAACTAGTTGTCTGGCTGATTTCCTGACCTAACTATTCGGCCGTCTAGTTTGCTGACTAGTTGCCTGGCCTAACTAGCCGGTCGATTAGATAGCTGAGCTAACTTCTCATCTGACAAGTTGGCTGACTAGTCTGTCGATAGGTTAGCTGACATAACTAGTTGGTCAGCTAGTCAGCTGACCGGTTAGCTGATTTAACTAGTCAGCCGGCGAGTGAGCCAACTGCTCAGCTTAATTAACTAGTCAGCCAGTGAGTTAGCCAACTGGTCAGCTGACTTAACTATTAGGCTGTCAAGTGAGCTGACTGGTCAGCTGACTTTGGTCAGCTGGTGAGTGAGCTGATTGGTCAGAAGTCTTAACTAGTTGACAGGCATTTGAGCCAACCCATGAGCCGACTTAACTAGATGGTTGTCGAGTGAACTGATGGATGAGCTGCCTTAACTAGTCGGCCAGCAAGCTAGCCGACCGGTGAGCTGACTTAACATGTCAGATGGCGAGCAAGCTGACTAGTTAGTTGACCTGTTGACCTTTGAGCAAGCTGACAAGTAATTGACCTGTTGGCTGGTGATCGAGCCGACTATTTTGCTAATTGGTTGGCAGGCGAGTGAGCTGACTAGTTAACTGACCTGATGGAAAGCCAGCGAGCCCACTAGTTAGCTGATCAGCTAGCTGAGTGGCTAGCCTATTAGTTAGCTAAGTAAATAGCTGATTTGCTAGCTGACTCAACTAGCTAGCTGACGAGCTAGCTGGCAATCTAGCTAACATAACTAGCTAGCAAACAAGCTATCTAGTTATCTAGCTAGCTGACTTAAATAGCTAGCTAACTGGGTAGTTAGCTGGTTAGTTGACAACTATTTAGCTGACTATATAGCTGACTTGTTAGCTGACTCAACTAATTAGCTGACTAGCAACATGAGTAGCTAGCTGATTAACTAGCTAGCTGAATAGTGAGCTGACTTGCTAGCTGACTTAAGTAGTAAACTGGCTAGCTAGCTGACTTAACTAGCTCACTAGCTAGTTGGCTGGCTAGCTGGCAAGCCAGCTGACTTAACTAGCTAATTACCTGGTTGGCTAGACGGCTAGGCAACTGACTTACCAACCTAGCTACCTGGCTGGCAAGCTGGCTAGGCAGCTGACTATGTTGCTAGTGTGCTGGCCAGCTGAGTAGCCTGCCATCTTAAAGAGCCAGGTGGCTGACTGGACAGTCAGATAGCCATTTGGCTTAACTAGCTGGCCACTTACCTGACCAGCCTGCTAACCAGTCAGCTTAACTTGCCATTGACCTAGCTAGCCAGCTGGCTAACCAGCTAACTTAACTAGCTGACTTAAGTAGATAGCCATCTGGCTAGCCAGCTGGCTTATCTAGCTAGCTACCTAGCTAGCCAGCTGGTTAGCCAGGTCACTTATCTCGCTGACTTAAACAGCTAGCCAGGTGGCTTGCCAGCTGAAGTAACTATGTAGTTCCCTAGTTAGACAGTTGGCAATCCAGTTGAATTAATTAGCTGAATTAACCAGCTAGCCATATGGCTAGGAAGCTGATGCAACTAGCTTATTTAAATAGTTAGCCAGTTGGCTAGCCAGCTGACTTTATTAACTGGCATCACTAGCCACCCAGGTGTCTAGGCAGCTGACTTAAATAGTTAGCTACCTATGTATCCCATTGGCTTGCCAGCTGACTTAACAACCTATCTACCTAGCTAAACAGCTGGCTAGCGAGCTGACTTAAATAGGTGACTTAACTAACTAGCCAGTTGGCTAGCCAGCTGACTTAACTAGCTAGATACACAGCTAGGCACCTGGCTAGCCAGCTGACTTAACTTGCTGATTAACTAGCTAACCAGCTCACTTAACTATCTGACTTAACTAGCTAGTTTCCTAAATAGCTGACTGACTTTACCACCTGAAATAACTAGCTAGCTACCTAGCTAACAATCTAGCTATGTAGCCTTCTTAACTAGTTTACTTAACTAACTAGCCAGCTGACATAACTAGCTGACTTAAATAGCTAGCTACCTAGCTAGCCAGCTGACTTAACTAGCTGAAATAACTAGCTAGTCTGCTGTCTAGCCATCTTAATTGACTAGCTTTTTGACTAGCTGGCGAGCTGGCTAGCCAACTGACTTAACGAGGTGACAAAACAAGCTAGAAAGCTGGTATGCAGGCTGACAACTACTTGTTAAACGAACTAGGCAACTGGCCAGCCAGGTGACTAAACTAGCTGACTTACCTAGTTATACAGCTGGATAGCCAGCTGACTTAGGTAGCTGACATAACTAGACACCTGATGGCTAGCCAGCTGACTTAACTAGCTACCTACATACATACATACCTACATACGA
>NW_006971079.1:0-5133 GCF_000164805.1 Carlito syrichta | reverse complement strand
GATTTAATGAGTTGGTTAACTAGTTAGCTAACTGTTTTTATATAGTAGGTAAATGAGTAAATTAGCTGACTCAACTAGTTAGATTAGAGTTAGTTAGGTGACTTAACTTGTTGGCTGACGAGTCGGCCGACTATTTAGCTGGTTTAACACGTTGGCTGACTACCCGGCCGACTTGTTATCTGGCTTAACAAGTTATCCGATTAGTCAGCCGGCTAGTTAGCTGGGTCAACTAGTTGACTGAGGAGTTGGCCTACTAGTTAGCTCGGTTAACTAGTTGGCATGCTGGTTTGCTGAACTAACTATTCAGCTGACTAGTTGGCCAAAAATTTAGCTGGCCTAACTAGTCGTCTTACTAGTTAGCTGAGCTAATTTATCAGCTGACAAGTTGGCTGACTAGTCGAGTGATTGGTTAGCTGACTCAACAAGTTGGCTGGCTAGTAGGATGACCAGAAGCTTACTTAAGTAGTCAGCCTGTGATTGAGCTGACAGTTGAGCTGACTTAACTAGTCGGCCGGTGAGTGAGCTGATTGGTCAGCTAAAATAAGTCGGCTGGTGAGTGATCCAACAGCTCAAAAGATTAACTAGTTGACCAGAGATTAAGCCGATCATTGAGCAGACTTAACTAGTCGGCTGGCCAATTAGCTGACGAGTGAGCTGCCTTAACTAGTCATCTGGAAAACAAGCCAACAGGTTAGCTGACTTAACAAACGGGTTGGCAAGGAAGAGCTGACAAGTTAGTTGACCTGTTGGCTGGTGAGTACTGAATAGTTTGCTGAACAGTTGGCAGGAAAGCGAGCTGACTAGTTAGCTGACCTGATGGAAAACGAGTGATCCCACTAGTTTGCTGACCAGCTAGCTGAGTTGCTAGCCAACTAGTTAGCTAAGTAACTAGCTGATTTGCTAGCTGATTTAACTAGCTAGCTGACTAACTAGCTGACTATCTAACTGACATAAGTAGCTGCAAACAAGCTATCTAGCTGGCTAACCAGCTGACTTAACTAGCTTGCTAACTTGGTAGTTAGCTGGCTAGCTGACTTAACTATCTAGCTGAATAGCTAACTGACTAGCTAGCTGACTTAAGCTAGCTGACTAGCAAACTGACTAGCTAATTGACTTAACTAGATAGCTGAATAGTTTGCTGACTTGCTAACTGACTTAACAAGTTACCTGAATAGATAGCTGACTTAACTAGCTGACTAGATAGTTGGCTGGCTAGGGGGTTAGCCAGCTGACTTAACTAGCGAACTACCTGGTTGGCTAGATGGCTAGCCAGCTGTCTTAACTAGCTAGCTGGCTGGCTGACTAGATGGCTAGGCAGCAAGCTAGCTAGCTAGCGGGCTGACCAACTGGATAGCAAGATGGCTTAAATAGCCAGCCAGATGGGTGGACAGTCAGATTGTCAGCCGGTTTAACTAGCAAGCCACCCTGCTGGTCAGCTGAATAGCCAACCAGCTTAACTAACTGGCCACCTAACTGACCAGTCTGTTAAACAGTCAGCTTATCTTGCTAGCCACCAAGCTAGCCAATGGCTAACTAGCTGAATTAACTAGATGACTTAAATATATAGCCATCTGGCTAGCCAGCTGGATTAACTAGCTAGTCACCTAACTAGCCAGCTGATTAGCCTGCTCACTTAACTCGCTGATTTAACTAGCTAGCTAGCCAGCTAGCCAGTTCACTTAATTAGCTAGCTACTTATCTAGCCAGGAGGCTAGCCACCTGACTTAACTAGCTGATTTAACCAGCTAGCCAGGTGGCTAGCCAGCTGACTTAACTAGCTATCTACCTAGCTAGCCAGATGGCTAGTCACTTGAAATAACTAGCTGATTTAACCATCTAGGCAGCTGGATAGCCAGCTGACTCAACTACGTGATTTAACTTATTAGCCAGCTGGCTAGCCAGCTGACTTAACTAGCTGACATCACTAGCTAGCCAGCTGGCTAGCCAGCTGACCTAATTAGCTAGCTACCTATGTATCCTGCTGGCTTTCCTGCAGACATATGTACCTAGCTACCTAGCCATCCAACTGACTAGCAAGCTGACTTAACTAGGTGATTAATTAGCTATCCAGCTGGCTATCCAGCTGACTAAACTAGTTGCCTACCACGCTAGGCAGCTGGCTAGCCAGTTGACTTAACTAGCTGACTTATTTAGATAGCCAGCTGACTTAACTAGCTGACTAAACTAGCTAGCTACCTAGATAGCCAGCTGACATTACTACCCAAAATAAATAGCTATCTATCTATCTATCTAGATAGCTAGCTGACTTAACTAGATAGCTAGCTGACATAACTACCTACTTAACAAGCTACCTTGCTAGCCAGCTGAATTAACTAGCTGAAATAACTAGTTACCCAGCTGTTTATCTATCTGACTTAACTAGCTTTTTAACTAGCTAGTAGCTGGCTAGTCAACTGACTAAACTAGGTAAATTAACTAGTTAGCCAGCTGGCTAGCCAGCTGACTTAACTAGATAGTTACCATGATAGACAGCTGGCTAGCCAACTGACTTAACTGACTTAACTTGCTAGCCATTTGACTTAACTAGTTGGCTTAACTAGCTAGCTACATAGCTAGCCAGCTGACTTAAGTAGCTGGCTTATCTAGCTAGCAACCTAGCTTGCCAGCTGGCTGGCCAGCTGAATTAACTAGCTGATTTAACCAGCTAGCCAGCTGGCTAGCCAGCTGACTTAACTAGCTGACTTAACTAGCTAGCCAACTGGCTGGCCAACTGAATTAACTAGCTGACTTAAACAGCTAAACAGCTGGCTAACAAGCTGATTAAACTAGCTAGCTACCTAGATAGAGAGCTGGGAAGCCAGCTGAATTAACTACCTGACTTAACTAGCTAGTCAGCTGGCTAGCCAGCTGTCTTAACTAGCTTGCTACCTAAATAGCCAGCTGGCTAGCCAGCTGATTTAGCTAGTTGACTTAACCAGCTAGCCAGCTGGGTAGCCAGCTGACTAAAATTGCTGATGTAACTATTAAGCCAGTTGTCTAGAGAGAAGACTTAAATAGCTCTCTACCTAGCTAGCTAGCTGGCTAGCCAGCTGACTTAACTAGCTGATTTAAGTAGCTAAACTGCTGGCTACCCAACTGACTTAACTAGCTTGCTACCTAGCTATCTAGCTGGGTAGTCAGCTCACTTAACTAGCTGGCTTAAACAATTGGCTTGCTGGCTACTGAGCTGAATTAACTAGCTTGCTATATAGCTAGTCAGCTGGTTAGCAAGCTGACTTAATTAGTCGACTTAACTAAATAGCCAGCTGTCTAGCCAGCTGACTTAAGTAGCCAGCTACCTAGAAGCCAGCTGGCTAGCAAGCTGACTTAACTAGGTGACTTAACTAGATAGACAGCAGGTTAGACAGGTTATTTAAATATCTCACTACCTCACTAGCCAACTGTCTAGCCAGCTGACATAACTAGGTGACTTAACTAGCTAGCCAGCTGGCTAGCTGTCTGACCTAACTGCCTAGGTACCTAGCTAGTCAGTTGGATAGCCAGCTGACTTAACTTGCTAGCTATCTACATCACCTGCTGTCTTGCCAGCTGACTTAACTATCTAGCTACCTAGCTAACCATCTGGCTATTGAGCTAAATTAACTAGGTTATTTAAGTAGCTAGTTAACTGGATAGCCAGCTGACTTAACTAGCTACCTACCCAGCTAGGCAGCTGGCTTGCCAGCTGACTTAACTCAATGACTTAACTAGCTAGCAAGCAGACTTAACCAGCTATAATCCTAGCTAGTCACCTGAATTAACTAGCTGGCTTAGCTAGCTGGTTACCTAGCTTGCTATCTAGGTAGCCAGCTGACTTAACAGGCTAGTTAGTTGACATAACTAGCAGTCTTATGTAACTTGATTCCTAGATAGCCAGCTGACTTAGCTAACTTAAATAACTAGCTATCCAGATGGCTAACCATCTGACTTAATTAGCTTTTTAGCTAGCTAACAAGCTGGATAGCCAAATGACTTAATGGGTTGACCTAACCAGCTAGTCAGCTGGCTATCCAGCTGACTTAACTAGCTGGCTACCTATCTAGCCAGCTGTCTAGCCATCTGCCTTACCGAGCTGCCTTAAGTTAGCAAGCTGGCTAACCAGCTCACTTAACTAGCTAGCTGCCTACCTAACCAGCAGGATAGCCAGCTGACTTAGCTAGGTGAATTGAACAGCTAGCCTGCTTGCTAGCAAGCTGACTTATCTAGCTAACTACCTGCCTAGCCAGCTGGCTAGACAGCTGACTAAACTAGCTGACTTAACCAGCTAGCCAGTTGGCTAGCCAGCTGAATTAACTCATTGACATCACTAGCTAGCCATTTAGCTATCTAGCTGACATAACTAGCTAGCTACCTACCTTGCCAGTTGACTAGCCAATTCTCTTAACTACCTGAATTAACCAGCTATCCAGCTGTCTAACCAACTAACTAAACTAGCTAACTCCCTAGCAAGCCAACTGCCTAGCCAGCTGACTTAACTACCTGACTTAACTAGCTAGCTACCTAGCTAGCCAGTTGATGTAGTTAGCTAACTAGCTAGCTACATAGCATTCCAGGTGACTTAAATAGTTAGCTAACTACCTAGCTATCAGCTAGCAAGCTGATTTAAATAGATAGCTACCTAGCTAGCTAGCTGTCTTCACTAGCTAGCTAACTAGTCAGCTTACTCATTATCTAACGTTGTAGCTAGGTGACTTAATTATCTTACTTAACTCGTTAGCTAACGAGCTAGCTAGCTGACATAACCAGCTGGCTTAAATCATTAGCTAACTAGTTAGTTAGCTGACTCATCCAGCTGACTTAACTTGTTAGCTAAGTAGCTAGCTAGCCTACTCAACAAGCTGTCTCAACCCGTTTGCTAACTAGCTAGCTTGCTGACTCAACCAGCTGACTTAACCCGTTAGTTACCTAGCTAACTACCTAACTCAACCTGCTGACTTAACCCATTAGCTAAATAGCTAGCTAGCTGTCTTAACCAGCTGACTAAATTAGAAAGCTTACTTTACTAGCAGACCTAGCTGGCTGACGTAACTACTTAGCTAGCTGAATTAACTGGCTGACTTAACTAGTTAGCTAGCTGACTTAACTACCTGAATAAAATAGTTAGCTAACTATTTAACTAGCTGAATAACTAGC
>NW_006971078.1:0-841 GCF_000164805.1 Carlito syrichta | reverse complement strand
CATAGTCAGGTGGCTAGCTATGTAGCAAGCTAGTTAATTCAACTGACTAGAAAGCAGGCCAGCTAATTAAGAGAGCTAGTTAAGTCAGCTGGCTAGAAAACTGACTGGCTAGGTAGTGACCTAGTTAAGTCAGTTGGTTAGCCAGCTGGCCAGCTAGTTATGTCAGCTTGTTAAGTCATCTGGTTATCCATGTGGCTAGAGAGGTAGAGAGCTAGTTAAGTCAGCTGGCTAGCCGCCTGGATATCTAGTTAAGTCAGCTAGAAAAGTCATATGACTGGCCAGCTGACTAGCTCGTTAATCAACTAGTTAAGTAAGCTGGCTAACCAGCTGTCTAGCTATTTAAGTCACCCCATTTAGTCAGTTGGCTAGCAAGCTCGCTAGCTAGTTAAGAAACTAGTTATGTCAGATGGCTAGACAGCTGCCTAGCAAGTTATTTCAGCTAGTTAAGTCAGCTTGCTAGCTAGGTAGATAGCTAGTTATGTCAGCTAGTTATATCAGTCAGCTAGCTAGTTAAGACAGCTAGTTAAGTCACCTAGCTAGGTAGCTAGTGAGTTATTTCAGCTAGTAAAGTCAGCTGGCTAGCTGGGTAGCTAACTAGTTAAGTCAGCTAGTTAAGTCATCTGGCTAGCCAGCTGCCTTGCTGGGTGCCTAGTTTGTTAAGTCAGCTGGCTAGCCAGGTGTCTAGCTACTTAACTCGCCTAGTTAAGTCAGCTCACTAGCCAGCTGTTTAGTTAGTTTGCTAGGTAGTTAAGTCAGCTGTCAAGCCAGCGAAATACATAGGTAGCTAGCTATCTAAGTCAACTGGTTAGCCAACTGTCTAGCTAGTGATGTCTGCTAGTTT
>NW_006971077.1:0-512 GCF_000164805.1 Carlito syrichta | reverse complement strand
CATCCTCTACCTTAAGCAAAACCCAGAAAACCTGGGGTGAGGGCAGACCTTGGCTGGAGGATCATCTCAGTCCCAGAGTTCAATACCAGGAAGGAAGACCAGGATGTTGACCAAATGAAAAGCCTTTGATTGCAATAGTTTGGGAGGCTGAGACTGAGAGGAAAGCCGGAGTTGGGGGTTTTGAGAGCAGCAAGGACTACCTAGTGAGGGAACAAAATAGAGAGGAAAAGAAAGAAAGAAAGAAAGAAAGAAAGAAAGAAAGAAAGAAAGAAAGAAAGAAAGAAAGAAAGAAAGAAAGAAAATCTAAGTCAACACTGAAATCCATTCTCTTGAAAACCTTCTTCCCTCAGTCCTTCCCCCCTGCCCCCACCACATACAAGAGTCTCCCAAGCTTGGCACCCTTCAGCCCCCACCCCCCCAATGGCTGACCCCACTTTGGTGTGGGATTTCATGAGGCTCCCTGGCCAGCTTCCTGCCAGCTCTCCTCTACGAGGGTAGAAATGTTCCCCAGG
>NW_006971076.1:0-4390 GCF_000164805.1 Carlito syrichta | reverse complement strand
AGCATTTTTTTTCAAATCCTTAACCACCACTGTTATGTTTGTTTATAATGATGCCAGTATTTCAGAGGTATTTCAAAGTGGTCTCATTTGCATTTCTTTGATGGTGAGTGAGACTGAGCAATTTTCATGTGTCTGCTGGCTGCCCGTATCTCTTCTTATGAAAAATGTATAATCACGTATTTTGCACACTTTTCAAATGGGATGTTTGTCTGATTTTTCTGAGTGTTTTAGTTTCTTGTAGATCCTAGATGTTATGCTTTTTTACAGATATATTGTTGGAGAATCATTTTTCCCATTCTGTTGACTGCATCCCTGCTCTTCTGATGGTTTCTTTTGTATTGCAGGAGAATATTAATTTGATGAGATCCCATTTTCCTAACTTACTTTTTACAGCATGGGTATTTAGGGTTCTGAAGAGGAATTAGTTTCCGTTTTCAGTTTCCATATGCGGTCTCCTGTGTATTCTAAGATTATTATAATTTGGTGTTTTACCTTTAGGCCTTTGATCCATTTAGAGTTCATGTGTATGGTGATATATAGGGGTCCTGTTTCAACCTTGTGCATGTGTTCAGCTTTTTCCTAGCACAATTTACCTAATATGTTCTCCATTACCCAGTGGACCTTGGAAGGTTTTTCCAAGATAAGTTGGTTGAGAATTTGAGTATTTCATTCTCTGTCCTAATCCATTGGCCTATGTACCTATTCTTGTACCAATGCCAGGCTGTGTTGATTACTGTAAACAAGTATAGTTTGAAGTCTGGAACAGTGATAGCTCCTGTTTTGATTCTTTTGATAAGATTCTACTGGCTATTCTTGATTGTTTATGGTATCTTGTGAATTCTTTGTTTTTTGGGGGTTTTTTGTGTGTTGGAGTCTCACTGTGTTACTGAGACTGGAGGGCATTGTCCACCACAGCCTCGATGTGCTGGTCTCCGATTTTTTGATTTATTGTAGAGATGAGGTCTCGCTGCCCAAGCAGGTCTCGAACCCGTGGCCTCAGTCAATCCCCTCATCTCAGCCTCCCAAATTACAGGCTGAGCCACCAAGCCAGGCTCATATGAATTCTTTATTGTAATTTCCAGGTCTGAGAGAAACGTTGTTAACTTAACAGTTATTTCATTGAATCTGTAGATTAACTAAAAGGCTAATTTTTACAATAAAATATGTAAGCAAAGTCACGGAAACAAGCATGTCAAAATGTCATTTATGACATCAGCCTCATAACTTTGACATCATAATAGGAGGGCCCTTGATTACTGAGCAATCCTTAGGTTTCAAGGGCTAGTATACACAACTCTGCTAAATGTGGTAGACATGGTGAATTTCATTCCCAAGAAGTGAAGAAATCCACTAAACGAGGTAGTCGTTCTTTCTTTTTATTTTTTTGGTAAAGTCGTATTAATTGAGGGGACACAGAAACTCCCACACTGGAAGGGGACTGGAGGGGGTTGCCCACGAGGTAGTCTTTTATTATTAAGGTCACCGAATCCTGTTGGAGATTGGTTATAGCACAAGCACATATTATTATAGGACTTTCTTTAGATTAGAAACTTTTGGATGTTTTTAATATTATGTAACAGCCTTTGAGCCGTTTATCTAACAGGATTTGAACATTGCTTTAGCTAAGGTCATCGTCAATTTTTCCAGAATTTTCAATTATCCAAATTTTTATGCTAACGAGGAACCCAAATACTTAGTACCTGGTAAATCTCCATGTTATTTTGGTTTATGTATATTGGGCCCCAAATATTCTTTGTTCTGTGTGCCAGATTTTAAATGCTTGGTGATAAAAACTATCAGAATAATCGGATAGTTTGTTGCAGAGTACAGCATTATGTCTGAGGTAGAGAAAATACTAGAGAATACAATGGAAGTACTCTTTTCCAAATATAAATTGAGTTAAAATATAAAGTGAAAGTCATTTTATATTTCCTTCAAATATATAAGGGACACTATTCTCAAAGGATTGCACATCTCTAACATTTAATAAAAATTAACAAGCAAAATACAGCGTGCACAAAGAAAATCTACACAAATTTTAAGAATGGAGAAAGTTGTGTTAAATCACTATACTGTTTTATTTCCTAAAATGTTTAAGATTTATTATACATTCTGCCTTCTGAATATCACTTAGATACACTGAATCTCAAGGTTCAGTTTTCTAAGAATGATATAGATCTGGAATCTTAACAAGTTTCAATTTAGGCAGAATAAAACATTCAGAATTTATGTGAGAAACACTGTAGTTGTCAATTCTGAAGGCAGAATTATACTATGTATTCCAGCATATTAAAGGGAAAAGGAGTTATGATTGGTGTATTACACGATTCTTAAAAAATCAATCCCTGCATAATGAACATTTCTCAGTCTCACTCTGAATTGTATCCATTTTTAAAGTAAAAAAATAGTATAAACAAAGTCAGTTGTTTTACAGCTTTCATTTATTTATTTATTTATTTTAATTTTTTGAAAATGTGAGTACCATTCAGAGTTAGATATACAAACACTAATTATGCAGGGTCTCTGGTTGATGAGGTATGGCCCTCACTTCCTTAGCAGTATCCCTCCATTGCCAATCTCACCCCTCCCCCTAAACAGTTTTCCACTACTGTCAATCACTTGCTTATAACACTATGAGTGATCAAGTTCAGCTCATGAGTGAGAACACATGGAACTCTGTTCTTTGTTTCTGTCACAAATCACTGAAAATGACCTACTTCATATCCGTCAAATGTTCTGCAAAATCTTTCTGTCTTTTTTTATGACTACATAATATTCTATTGACTATATACCACATTTATTTTATGCTTTCCAGCTTTGATGTGCAACATGATTCGTATCATGTTTTATTGCAATTGTGATTAGAGCTGCAAAAAACATACTCCTGCAGGTTCTTTCTGGTAAAAGGAATTGAGTTCATCCAGGTATATTTTCGACAAGGGAATTACTGAGTTACGTTGTAGGTCAATAACTTGTCCCTTTACAAACCACCACACTGTTTTCCAAAGATGTTGCTCTACTTTTCAGTCCACATGCAGTGTACAAGCATTTAATTCTTCCCAAATACTTATCTGCATCTGTTATTGTTTGTTTTATTAATGATGGCCAGTCTTACAGGGGGTATGTGGTATTTCAAAGTGGTCTCATTTGCATTTCTTTGATGATGAGTGAGACTGAGCAATTTTTGTGTGTCGGCTGGCTGCCCAAATCTCTTCTTATGAAAAGTGTCCAATCACGTATTTTGCACACTTTTCTAAGGGAATGTTTGTCTGATTTTCCTGAGTGTTAGAGTTTCTTGTAGATCCTGGATGCCATGCCTTTTTACAAATATATAGGTGGAGAATCGTTTTCCCCATTCTGTTGGCTGTATCCCTGCTCTTCTGATGGTTTCTTTTGTTTTGCAGAAGTATATTATTTTGATGAGGTCCCACTTATCTAACTTACTCCTTAAGGCATGGTTATTTAGGGCTCTGAAGAGGAATTAGTTTCCAGTTCCAGTTTCCCTAATGGTGTCTCTTGCGTTTGGTAATATTGTTATAATTTGGTCTTTTACGTTTAAGTCTTTGATCCCTTTAGAGATAATGTGTATGGTGATAGATATGGGTCCTGTTTCAATCTTCGCATGCTGTCATCCTTTTCACTTCACCATTTACTGAATATGTTCTCCATTACCCAGTGGGTCTTTGCTGTTTTTCCAAAGAGGAGTTGGTTGAGAATTTGAGGATTTCATTCTCTGTTCTGATCCATTGGCCTATGGACCTATTCTTGTACCAATACCAGGCTGCGTTGATTACTGTAAACGTATAATAAAGTTTGTAGCGATAGTTCCTGCTTTGTTTCTTTTGATAAAATTCTTTTGACTTTTCGTGATTATTTATGGTTTCTTATGAATCCTTTATTGCAATTTCCAGGTCTGAGAAAAATGATGTTAACTTAATGGGTATTTCACTGTATCTGTAGATTGACCAAAAGGTTAATTTTTACATTAAAGGGTAAGCAAAGTCAGGGAAACAAGCATGTCAAATTGTCATTAATGACATCAGCCTTAGAACTTTGACATCATAATGGGAGGGACCTTGACTACTGAGCAATAGTTAGGCTTCAGGCACTTGTGTACAGTGCTCTGCCAAATGTGGTAGACATGGTGAATTTCATTCCCAAGAAGTGAATGGAACCATGTATTCACAGCTATCCAAAATTTTTCCAGGGATAAGTGACAATTCAAGGATCCTCTAAATGAGGTGTTCTTTAATTTTTTTAAAGCAGTGTTTATTGGGAGGACCGAGAAACTCCCAAACTGGGAGGGACCTCTGGGGCTACCCAAGAGGTAGTGTTTTATTTTTATGGTCACAAAGTCCTATTGAGGCTTCGTTATAGCACAACCCAATAA
>NW_006971075.1:0-1724 GCF_000164805.1 Carlito syrichta | reverse complement strand
CAGGTGGGCCACATAGCAAGACTTCGTTGCTCCCTGTAGTGCAACAGTGGAGTCACACGTGGTGGCACCCATGGTCCCAGCTATACTGGAGGCAGTGGCCTCTCTCTCAGGACATTCCTTTGTGTCGCCCTTTACTGACACAAAGTGTGAGTGCAGGTCAGACACCATGACTCATAGCCATTAGCCCTGTGCCCTGGGAGGCCCAGACAGGAGGCTGACTGAGTCCAGGGGTCAGAGATCACCCCAGGCAATGTGGCCAGACCTTGTCTCGGCAAAAGGTCCCCAAATTCAAGCCAGGTGTGGTGGTCCCCGGAGTTCTGGCTGATCAGGGGCCAAGGCAGGAGGACTTATGTGCCCTGCAGTTTGAGGCCCCGGAAGCCACGATCATGTCCTCGCATCCCAGACCAGCTGATGGAGGCTCTGGCGATAAAAAGGGCTTCCCATGAGCATCACAATGGGCATCATCGACTTCCATGTAAAAGGTCCCTGTGGGCAAGGGACGATGGAGTGATTGGGAGAGGAAGGAGCCCACCCCTGCCCGAAAGTAGCAGACCCAGCAACCAGAACCAGGGCTGGCTGTGGTGTTGCCGAACTGCCTTGATCACTCTGTGCTTGACAGTTGCCCTAACTTGGAGCCCTCTGTTCTGTGAGCTCACATGGGTCTTTGCCATGGGGCACTTTTGTGGGAGTTGGAAGCAGGCCTTCTGGGACATGTGGCTGAAAGGGCAGGATGGATGTGCCGGTTGTCACAGTTGAAACCTCCCTTGAACGACAGGCAGGAAAGTCCCTCTTCCTCTCCCATCCCTGAGGGTGACACCTCATGCTGGATGGCAGGGGTGCTGGTGGTTGTGGTGGTGGTGACTATTATTATTTGGAGTTGGAATCCTGCTCTGTCACCCAGACCAGAATTCAGGGGCACACTCACGGCCACCATGGACTCCACCTGCCAGGCTCAGGCTATCCTACAGCTTTGGCCCCCTGAGTGGCTGGAACCACAGGCCAGAGCCACCACACCCAGTTAATCTTTGGATTTATTTTTCATGGCCGAGACAAGGTCTCACCCAGTGTCCTGAGCTGGTCTTGGACCCACAGGCTCAGGCTGTCAACTCGCCTTGGCCTCCAAAGAGCTGGGATTCCAGTTTGATTTCCTGAGCCCATCTTGTGTTTGTGGTGGTGGTGTTTGGTGTTATTATTCTGGGTCAAAGTCCCACTCTGTCACCCAGGCCAGAGCACATGGGCCTCCTCTTGGCCACTGCAGTCTTCACCAACTGGGCTCTGGCGATCCTACCACTGTGGCCTCCCAAGTGCCCGGAATGACAGGCGTGTGTCACCACACTTGGCTCATTTTTTTGGCTTCTTGTTGAGACGAGGTCTCACCAAGGTGCCTGGCCTGGTCTTGAACCCAAGGACTCAGGCAATCCTTTTGCCTCAGCCTCCCAGAGCACCAGAATGACAGGTGTGAGCCACCGCATCTGGCCTCCACACCCCACTCAGGGCCCCACCATGAGTCCTGCTCCCTTCTGACTACTCGGGACCCCAGAGAGAGGAGCCAGAGTTGGTTGCCAAGCCCATACCAGGGGAGCGCCTGTCACAGAGGCATATCTTCGCTGGGACGCACACCCTTCCACATGCCTCAATCCACAGGGAGGACCTGCTTGCTCCTCACAGGGCTAACCCTGGGGCAAGACTCCCTGGAACTCTACATCAAGATAATCAATTAGCAG
>NW_006971074.1:0-757 GCF_000164805.1 Carlito syrichta | reverse complement strand
CCATCTAACTCTGGTAAGGATGGCTGTCATTAAATATGTCAAAAAAATAACAGACGCTCACATGTGTATGGTGAAAAAGGGAATGCTTCTGCACTGTTGGTGGGAGTGCAAAGCTAGTTCAACTTTTGTGGAAAGCACTGAGCAATTTCTAAAAGAACTAAAAGTTGAACTTCCATATGATCCAGAAACCCTCTCCTGGAAATAACCTGGAGGAACATAAATCATTCTACCAAAAAGATGCTTGCACACATGTTTATTGCCACACTATTCGCCTATAGCAAAAACATGGGACCTATCCTATGGCCCATAAAAAGTGGAAGCGATAAAGAAAATGTGGTACATATACAAGATGGAGTATTATGCAACCATAAAGATGAACAGAATTATGGACTGGACAGCAAATTGGATGGAGTTGGAGACTGTCATACTAATTGATCTATCACAGCAGCAAAAAACTGAAAACAATATGTTCTCACTCATAAGTGGGTTCTGAACAAAGACACATGGGAGGGATCAGCAATCCCTGGGCACTACTAGGGAGAGAGGGAGAGAGGAGAGGAGGGAACGTCACAACACAGAAGGCACCTGTTTCACCTCCAGGAGAAAGCGAGGGGCGACTGGAAACCCAAACTTCCCCTGCATGCGTCCTACTTATGTAGTTAATGCATATGTGTACTGCACACCTCTATAATAACATAAAATAAAATAAAATAAAATAAAATAAAAAGTAAATGTGATTGGTAAAAAAAGAAGCAAG
>NW_006971073.1:0-826 GCF_000164805.1 Carlito syrichta | reverse complement strand
CCAGATAAGTATTCATCCGCATCATCCGCCAACAAGTTAAGTTACCTAGTGAATTCGTTACCCAACTTATTAAGACAACTAGATAACTTGTTTACCAAATAGTTAAAACAGTTAGCTAACTCGTTATCCAACTCGTTAAGTCAGCTAGCTATCTCATTAGCCAACTAGTTAAGTCAGCTAGCTAAGTAAGCTAGCTAATTAGCTAGCTAGCTAAGTCAGCTAGCTAAGACAGCTAGCTTACTAGTTAGCTAACTACTTAAGTCAGCTACTTAAGCCTGCTACCTAAATAGTTTGCTAACTAGTTAAGTCAGCTAGTTATTCAGCTAGCTAAACAGTTAGTTAACTATTTAGTTCAGGTAGTTAAGTCAGTTATCTAACTAGTTAAGTCAGCCAGTTAAGTCAGCTATCTAAGTAGTTAAGTCAGCTAGCTGTCATCTAGTTGTCAGCTACCTAATTTAGTCAGCTGATTGAGACAACTAGCTAGTTAGCTAAAGGGTTGTCAGCAGTTTGTCAGGTAGTTAACTAGTTAACTAATGGGTTAAGTCAGCTGGTTGAGTCAGCAGGCTAGCTAGTTAGCAAACGGGTTGAGTCAGTTTGAATAGGCTAGCTAGCTAGTTAGCTAACTACTTAAGTCAGTTGGAGTAGTCAGCTAGCTAGTTAGCTAATGGGATAAGTCAGCTGATTGAGTCAGCTATCTCATTAGCTAACGAGTTATGACAGATGATTAAGTCAGCTAGCTAGAATGTTAGATAACGAGTAAGCTAAATATGTAGCCATCCTTTTATCAGCTAGCTAGCTAGGCAGCTAACTATTTAAGTCAGCCTGT
>NW_006971072.1:0-3499 GCF_000164805.1 Carlito syrichta | reverse complement strand
CCAAATGTAATCTATATTTTTATTTACTATATTTTTGGCGTATGTCAGAGTCTCACTCTGTCTCCAAAGGTAGAAGTGCAGTGGCATGCTCACAGCCACCACAGAGCCTTGATAGGTGGGTTAAGGTAATCCTTCCTCCTCAGCCTCCCAAGTAGGTGGAACCACAGATTCCACTACATCCAGCTAAATTTTTTATTTATTGTAGAGACAAGATCTCGCCAGTTGGCCAGGCTGGTCTCGAACCCCTGAGCTCAGGCAATCTAACCTCTGCCTTCCAAAGTGCTGGGATTACAGGTATGAGCCACCATGCCTGGTCCTTGGAACATGGTTTTGATTACCATGCTCTGTAAGGTAAATGTCTGGACAGAAACCATTTTCCCCCTGTATCTGGCTTCTTTCTGCCCCTCCCCCAGGAAGCAGCCTCTGACCAAGGCTGGCCTTTGCAGGATATGCACATATTTCCAGTCGTGAGTCATGAGATACCAGTGACCGGCCATGCGATGCAGTGACCAAACAAAGATGATGTGGGCCTCACTTTTTTTTTCAGTTGGAGCCCTCTCTGTCACCCAGGTTAGAGTGCAGTGGCACGCTCACAGCCACTACAGCCTCCACCTGCTGGACTCGGGTGATCCTTCCACCTCAGGTTTCCAAGTAGCTGGAACCACAGGCACATACTACCACATTCAACTAATTATTTTATTTATTGTCGAGACGAAATCTCATCATGTTGCCCAGGCTGTAATCGAACCCCTGGGCTTAGGCAATTCTCCCGCCTCTGCCTACCAGCCATAGTCAAGGTCTCACCAAATACCCCAAATTGGTCTCAAACCCCTGGACTCAGGCACTCCTCTCACTTTTTGGCTTCCCAAAGTGCTGGCCTGTCAGCCATGAGCCACCATGCCCAGTTCTTTTTTTTAGTTTTAAAATGTCCACTATAGCTGCATGAGGTGGCTCACATCTGTCATCCCAACACTTTGGCAGGCAGAGACAAGAAGATTGCCTGAGTCCATGAGTTTGAGACTAGCCTGAGCAATGCAGTGAAATTAAAGAACTAAGATTCAATTTTTTTATATTATAATTTCCAGTTAAATCTTTCTTTTTCTTTATCTTTTTTTCTGAGTTGAGGTCTCACTGTGGCACCCAGGCTCGAGTGCAGTGGCTCACTCAAGGCTTCCACAGCCTTAACCTGGTGGGTTTGGGTAATTCTTCCTCTTCAGACTCCTGAATAGCTGGCATCACCATATCTGGCTAATTTGGCTTATTGTACATACCAGGTCTTGCCAAGTTGCACAGGCTAGTCTTGAACCCTTGGGCTCTCAGCAATTCTCTCACTTCTGCCCCCCAAAGTGCTGGGATTACAGGCATGAGCCATATTGCCTGGTTCCAACCCAATTTTGTGACCTGCTAAATTAAGTTTTGCAAACCTCATTCTTCCCTTTATCCCTTTTTAAACCTAGAACACTTGACAGTCAGTTTTTGTTGTTGTTGATTTTTGGAGTTGAAGTCTCTGTTGCCCAAGCTGGAGTGCAGTTGCACACTCACAGCCACACCATTGTCAACCTGCTGGATTCCAGTGATCCTTCCACTTCAGCCTTCCAAGTAGCTGGAAGTACAGCCATGTGCTACTACACCTGGCTAATTTTTTATTTATTTATTGTATAGACGAGGTATGGCCAAGGTGCCCAGGCAGCTCTCAAACCCATGGGCTCAGGTGATCCACTCACATCAACCTCCCAAAATGCTGGGATTGCAGACTGAGCCACTGAGCCCGGCTGATAATCACTCTTAAGAGCCTCTGCATAATATCTGGTCCCATCTACAAACTGTGTTTATTAAGCCTTTTCATCAATTCTAACTGAATTAGTGATTACATATATTTTACTGGCCAGGCTTTGTGGCTTACACCTGTAATCCCAGCATTTTGGAGGCTAAGTCAGGAGAATCACTTGAGCCCACGAGTTTGAGACCAACCTAGGCAACAGGGTGAGACTTTGTCTCTACAAAAACTAAAAAAAAAAATTAGCTGGGCATAGTAGTGTGTGCCTGTAGTTCCAGCTACTCGGGAGGTTGAGATGGGAGGATCACCTGAGCCCAGGAGTTTGAGGTTGCAATGAGCTGTGATCCTGCCACTGCACTCCAGCCTGGGTGATAGATTGCGATCCCATTTCACAGTAAATGAAATGGTAAACTGAGGCAAGATAGGCCAGTGCTGTGGGATAACACAGAAATTTGAGACAGAAAAGCCAAAGAGCTTATTATCCATGTTTCACAGATAGAAAGGGGCCTTTGTCCAGGGGTTTGGATACAAGTGTTTTTAAGGTCAAAGCTTTTATTGGGCCATAGGGAATAGGTACAAGTTTTCCCTTCAGCTGTGTTCTTAAGTGTTTACAAGATCATTCAGATGCCTTGAGGTTGTTAGCGCAAACTGTATCTTGTGACTTCAGGCAGGATACTGTGGGCAGTCATGAAAAGTTGATCACAATAGATTGTCAGGTCAGCCTGACTTCATATACCTGGAAAACAAATGCTTGGAAAGCAATAGCCAAGAGATTACAAACAATTCTCAATATTATCCAACCAATTAGTTCTGTGAGCTAATGATCAAAGAAAGGCTGAAACAAGCTGCTGCTTTAAGCATGACTAAGCTGGACAGACTTTAGTGTTCTCCAGCCTTTTTTTTTTTTTTTAAGTTTTTAGTATTTTACTTGGAGTCTCACTCTGTTGACCAGGCTTGCAGTGGCACATTCATGGCCACCATAGCCTCGACCTACTGGGCACAGGTGATTCATCAGGCTCACCCTTCCAAGTTGCTGGAACTACAGTGGTGTGCACCATACCTGGCTAATATTTTGATTTTATTGTAGAGACGAGTTCTGCCCAAATTCTCCAAACTGGTCTCAAGCACTTGGACTTGGGCAATCCTCTCACCTTGGCCTTCCAAAGTGCTGGGAGAACAGATGAGAGACAACACTCTTAGCCCTTTTTAAAATGTAGTTTTAAAATATCCACTTGAGAGGGTGAGTTAGAAGGCAGAGGTAAAAGGACTGCCTGAGACCGGGGTTTGAGACCAGCCTGAGCAACTTGGTGAGACCTCATCTCTACAATAAAAAAAATGGCAGGCATGGTAGTACACACCTGCAATTCCAGCTAGTTGGAAGGCTGAAGCAGAAGGATCACCTGAGCCCAGCATACTGGGGCTGCAGTGGCCATGAGCATACCACTGCACTCCAGCCTGGGCAACAGACTGAGACTGTAACTAAAAAAAAATTAAAGAATTATGATTCAATTTTTTGATGTAAATTCCAGTCCAATCTTTCTTTCCTTCTTTCTTTCTTTCTTTCTTTCTTTCTTTCTTTTTCTTTCTTTCTTTCTTTTTTCTTTCTTTCTTTTTCTCTTTCTTTTCTGAGTCGGTGTCTCTCTCTGTCACCCAGTTTGGAGTGCAGGGGCACGCTCACTGCCAACACAGCCCAGGGTTCAGGCGATCCTTCTACTGCAGCTT
>NW_006971071.1:0-3864 GCF_000164805.1 Carlito syrichta | reverse complement strand
GATTTGAGTGGAAGGGTCATGTTCATGTCTATCTTTCATTATTGACTTAGTGGGATCATACTGCCATAAAAAATACAGTCTAAAAACCAGAAATTTATTTTCTCACAAGTTTAGAGGCTGGAAAGTCCGTGATCAAGGGGCTAACAGTGTACTTGATTAGAACTCTCTCCTTAGTCTGCCTAAGGCCACCTTCTCACAGTGTGCTCACATGACTTGCTTTGCAAGTACATCAAGAAAGTGAATGCTTTGTGTCTCTTCTTATGAGGACACTAATCCTACTAAATCAGGACTCCACCTGTATGGCCTCATTTAACCTCAATTACTTCTTTAGAGACCTCATTTTCAAATATATTACAGTAGGGATTAGGATTTCAACATATAAATTTTGGGGATACGTACACAGTCAGTTAATAACTATTGCTGTTTTTTAATTATACTTTCTTTTCCCTCTAAAAATACATTTCAATTTTGAAGATAAGCTATATGGTCACTTTAGGCTTATGCATACTTAAATTCTCTAAATCTTTCTAGACTCCTCCATAAATAGACTATTGGAACTTATGCTCCTCCCAAAAGTTCATGAAGTCCTTTGTTCCTGCACTTTTCATAAGGACATTACATTATCTGATTTTTTATTTTTGCCATTCATATGGATAATAACAGGCATATTTAGAACTAAATCTTATGCCCATTATTTTACAATTTAGTCCTTTGTGACAATTTTTTATTTAGGACAATTTCCATTTAGGGCTGAGGTGTAAGGTTTATAATAGTTCTAAGAGGTGTTCTTCTTAGATATTTACATGAACCAAACATGTTTTAAATTGTTAACATACTGTACCAAGTTAACATTTCATAAGTGAGGTATATTGTTATCATGTAATGCAGAAAGCTGTGTTTTCATGAAACCAATATCTTGCAATTGTATGATTTTGAGCAAAGGATTACTCTCTCTAAGTCTGCATTTTTGTGCCTGTAATGAGGAATATTAACACATGCCTGGAAGAGAGTGTTAGATGAAGTCATATAGGGGAATGCTAATCGGTTACGTGTGAATTCTCTTCCGTGTGTCTGGAAAGACTTTTTTTATTGACAACAGAAGAATGAATGATGAACTTTCACATTTTGCTTCTGGCTATTCTCTGATTTTCATTTCCAGATTGCATTTTCATCCTTGCTAAGAAATTTTATTTTAGTTTTCTGCTTTTGAAATACATGACTTTGATTCATGTTTGTTTTCTTCAATCCCAAGACAACTTGAAGAGTTTAAATCACTTCCAGTTGGGAACCGGAACGTGATAAGAAAACAGCTGCAGTGACTGCTCTGAAACTGACTTTCTCCTGGGGCCGAACACTGTCCTCAGACTCTGAGCTAAATGTTTCCTTAGCTGTTTGGATAATCAACTGAATCAAGCCTCCTTTTACACTTACTGTCAAAAAGACAGAGCTTTCTAGAGAACCAGATACCTTTAGTAGAGAAACTGTGTTCCAGACGAAAGAGAAAAGACAAGTAAGAGATGGAAGGGATTAAGGGTATAGGGAAGTGGCCAGTACAAAAGGGTATGTTTAGGCATTCTCTTCACATGTGTGAGACTGTGTGTGGTCCTCTGAAAAATGTCTTTGCCCACATGACATCTGGGATCTGGCAAGGCTATCAGTGAGGTCTTACAATCTCTGCCAAGTGCCTTTCAGAGATATTTGTCACAAAATTTTCTCCTGTCAACTTTCATCCAAGTGCCTTTGGAATGACAAGGCCCACTTGAAAATGAACAAATGTCAATTTAGATGAATGATCAGCTTTAGCAAAAAATATGACTACTTCTTTATAGATTTGTGCAAGCAATCAAATGTAATACTACGGACATTAACGGAGATTTTTCAACATAAATAACAGCTTTGCTAATCTCAGTTTACCCAGTTTATGTTTAAGACTTACCACAAGCCGGGCTCGGTGGCTCAACCTGTAATCCCGTGCCTTAGGGAGGCTGTGGTGAGTGGATTGCCTTATCCTGAGGTTTCGAGACCTGCCTGGGCAGCAAGACCTCATCTTTACAATAAATCAAAAAATCAGCTGGGCGTGATAGCGCATGCCTGTAATTCCGGCTACTTGGAAGGTTGAGGCGGAAGGATCGCCAGAACCCAGCAGGTTGAGGCTGCGGTGGCCGGGAGCGGCAACTGCACTCCAGTCTGGGTGACAGAGTTAGACTCCAACTCAAAAAAAAAAAAAAAAGACCACATTGACCACTCCAAAAATCAAACCTTCGAACACATTTTTTTGTCAGTTTCTGAAAAGTGAACAATATAGAAAAATGATATTATTTCTGATAACCTGTACATTTGAAATTTTTTTGTTGTTAGTCTGCCAGAGTAGACCACATATGCAACTTGTGGAATGTAGGTAATAAGTTAATGTACAGCCAAAGGGCAATTTAAGCAAACTGGCATAACAAGGTAGATAAACACTAATTATTTTTTATGAGGTTCTGATAAATACTGTATTCATCTCTCTCTCCCTTTCTCTATCTCCATCTCCATCTCCATCATCTCCATCATCTCCATCTCCGTCTCTCTAGATCTAGTTCTAGCTCTATGTATCCTTATGTAGAGATACAATTTCTGATTTCTCTATTTAATTCTATTCCTGTACAGTTTTGTTATAGCTGTAAAAGACAGTCGTTTTTTTAATTTTTATTTTAAAGTTGTGAGTACAATTCAGGATTAGGTATACAAGTGGCCACTGTACAGTTAAAGTTTGGGTTTTCTTTTGGCCCCATTTCACCTGGTTTGAAATCCGTGACCCTTATTGATCTTATGTGCCTTTCCCCCAGCAGTTCCTGGCTACTGCAATCCCTTTCTTACAGTATAATGGCAAATGCTCAGGGTCCACTTATGCAGGGGAACATGTGGTAGTCGGTTTTTTTGTTTCTGTAATAGACCACTAAGTATTATAGACTCTAAATCCATCCAAGTAGGTGCAAAGTCCATACTTTTTTCCTTCTTTATGACTATGTAGTATTTCATAGTGTAATTGTACCTTTTTTTAATTCAGTACAATTTTGATGGGTAGCAAGGTTGGTTCCATGGTTTTGCTATTGTGAACAGTGCTGCAATAAACATGCGTGTGCAGGTATCTTTTTTGTATGTTTTAAATTTCTCTGGGTATATTTCCAGAAGGCAGATTGCTGGGTCATATGGCTTGTCAATTTCAAGTTCTTTTAGGAATCACCACACTGTTTTCCATAGAGGATGAATTAGTTTGCATTTCCACCAACAGCAGTGTAGACGCACTTCCTTTTCTCTATGTCCTCGCCAGCATATGTTGTTTTTTGTTTTATTAATGATGACCATTCTCACTGGAGTTACGTGGTATCTCAATGTGGTTTTGATTAGCATTTAACTGATGATTAGTGAGACCGAGCATTTTTTCATGTGACTGCTGGCTGTGTATATGCCTTTTTTTGAGAAATATCTATTCATGTCTTTAAACCACTTTTTAATGGGGCTGTTTTATTTTTCTCTTTTGGCACATTTGAGTTCCTTGTAGATTCTGGATGTTAGGCTTTTGTCAGGTATGCAATTGGCAAATCTTTATTTTCCATTCTGTGGGGTCTCCTCACTTTCTTGATGGTTTCTTTGCTTTGTGCAACTTTTCAGTTTGATGAGGTCCCACTTATCTATCTTATCTCTTATGGCATGGGCTTTTGGGGTTTTGATCAGGAAATGGTTGCCTATTCTGA
The DNA here is from genome assembly GCF_000164805.1 of Carlito syrichta. Taxonomy (NCBI): domain Eukaryota; kingdom Metazoa; phylum Chordata; class Mammalia; order Primates; family Tarsiidae; genus Carlito; species Carlito syrichta. The sequence goes on along the minus strand of NW_006971071.1, from coordinate 127 downwards.
TTTCCCTAAGGGTGTCTCCTGAGTTTTCTAAGATTTTTAAGTTTATGGTTTTACATTTAGGTCTTTGATCCATTTGAAGTTGATTTTTTTGTATGATAATAGGTAGGGATCCTGTTTTATCCTCTGC
>NW_006971070.1:0-811 GCF_000164805.1 Carlito syrichta | reverse complement strand
TTTAAAACTAGGTGGAGGGATGGCTGCACAATTCTGAATATACTAAAAATCAATGAATTCTGAAGATTAAAAGGGTGAATTTTTATTTATTTATTTATTTATTTATTTGTTTATTTTGAGTTGGAGTCTCTCTGTCGCCCAGACTGGAGTGCAGTGGCACACTCATGGCCACCACAGCCTCGACCTGCTGGGCTCCAGCAATCCTTCTGCCTCAGCCTTCCAAGTAGCCGGAAATACAGGAGTGCCCTACCACGCCCAGCTATTTCTTTTTTTTTTTTTTTGAGTTGGAGTCTCACTCTGTCACCCAGACTGGAGGGCAGTGGCATGCTCCCGGCCACTGCGGTCTCTACCTGCTGGGTTCCGGCGATCCTTCGGTCTCAGCCTTCCAAGTAACTGGAACTGCAGGTGCACGCTACCACACCTGGCTAATTTTTGATTTATTGTAGAGATGAGGTTTCACCAATTTTTTTATTTATTGTATAGATGAGGTCTCGCCAGATTGCCCAGGCGGCTCTCGAACCTGCGGACTCGCAATCCACTCACCTCGGCCTCCTAAAGCACTAGAATTACAGGTTGAGCCACTGAGCCTGGCCGAAAGGGTGAATTTTATGGTATGCAAATTGTATCTCAATGAAGCTAATTTTTTAAAGGCTTCCAAATAATTTAGATGTTCAGTGAGTGTTGAAAAACAGTTATTTATCCCCTCTCCTTGAGCCCTGATATCTGTCACTCAGTCTCCAAGTTCAGTTTCATCCTGGTTTGACTTGGACCAATCTGGAGTAACTCTTGATGCCTCCTGTAAATTCTGTGA
>NW_006971069.1:0-689 GCF_000164805.1 Carlito syrichta | reverse complement strand
GGTCCAAGAACATAAACAATTTACCTTCTCTTTCCATTTTGAATGTCTTCTGAATTTCTTCTGTCTAATCACACTGGCTACAACTTTCAGCGTTAGATTCAAAAGTAGTAAAACTGGGCATCTTTGTCTTGCTCCTCATCTTAGAGAAAACCCTTTCAGTCTTTCAACATTAAATGTGATATATGACCTATATGAAGTTGAGCTAGTTTTATTTTTTCTTTCTAGTTTGCTGAGTGTTTTTATCATAAAATTTGAATTTTATTAAAGAAGTTTACCAAATCCTTTTCCTGAGATGCTGGCATTTTTTTGTTTTGTTTTGTTTTGTTTTTGTCTTTTTTGTTTTCTGTTAATAGGGTATGTTACAATGATTGATTTTCATATGGTGAAAGATCCTTGAATTCCAGGAATAAATATCCCTTGGTCACAGTGTATAACCCTTTTAATAAGCTTTTGAATTCTGTTAGCTAGTATTTTGTTGAGGATTTTGCATCAATATTCATTATGGAATTTGGTCTCTGGTTTTACATTCTTGTAGTGTTTTCATTTGGATTTGATATTAGAGTATTCCTGACCTCATAGAACAAGTATGAAAGTATTCTATATTATTCAATATTTTGAGAGAGTTTAAGGAGAACTGGTATCAAATATTCCCTAAAGGTCAGATCAAATTCACCAGTCAAGTCATCTGG
>NW_006971068.1:0-762 GCF_000164805.1 Carlito syrichta | reverse complement strand
AAAAATTATTTTTCCTCACAGTTCTGGAGGTCCAAAGTTTGAGGTCAAGGACATGCCCCCTCTGAAGGCTCTAGGGGAAGACTCTTTCTTGTATTCACCACCTTCTGTATGGACAATTGTTGGCACTTCTTGGCTTATAGATGCATCACTCCAGTCTCTACCTTCATCTTTACAGGGTCTTCTCCTGTTATGTGTCCTGTCCAAATTCCTTTCTTCTTAAGAACACCTGTCATTCTGTTTAAGGCTGCCTAATTCAGTATGACTTTATCTTTACTGGATCACATCTGCAAAGTCTATTTCCGAGTAAGGTCACACTCCCAGGAGAAGGGTAGAGACTTCAGCACATCTGTTTGGAGACCGCAGTTCCATCCATAGCACCTGAGTTCCTGCAGATACATTTTCTGTCTTGCTGTAGAAGTTCATGATGTGGGTTTATGCAGCTATTCTTTTAGCCACACCAAGCTATCTAATTACACTTACAATTCTGGGTGTCAAAAAAGCAGAAAGTGATGAGTTGAGTTGCCTCTTGGATGTAAGTTCTCCTATGTGCTTTCTGACCTAGGCTTCTCTAGGATTTTTCAGAAAATTGCAAATGACTGGGAAAACCTTGAAGCCTGCTCTCCCCAACCCACTTAGATCAATGCAAGTTCTATTTTTCTCAGGCTCAAAAATGTTTTTCTTCCTTTTGGCATCACTTCTAGTTATTTTTCCCTCCTGGTCTGATCAAATCTAATACCTTTAGGAACATAATCCCAGAACTGA
>NW_006971067.1:0-625 GCF_000164805.1 Carlito syrichta | reverse complement strand
AATAATAATAATCACCACCACCACTCCTGCTACTCAGTGTGAGGATTTCACCCTCAGGGATGGGAGAGGAAAAGGCACTATACCACCTGTGATTCACAGGAGGTATCAAAGGTGTCCAATGGGCACATCATTCCCACACTGTCAGCCACGTGTCCCAGAAGACCTGCCTCCACCCTCCACACTCATGCCCCACAGCAAAGACACGTGTAGCTTATGGAACATACTACCCCGAGTTAGGGGGGCCATCAGGCACAGAGTGACCAAAGCAGTCTTGTAATGCCGCTGCCAGTTCATATTCTGGTTACCTGGTCTGCCACCTTCAGACTGGGGTGGCCCCCTTCCTCTTCCGATAACTCCATTGTCCCCTGTGCACGCAGATGTGTCCCTGGGAAGCTGTAGACGCCTGTCATGGCACACGAGGGAGGCATCTATTTTGTTCCTGGAGTCTCTGTATCCCTAGCTAGGGTGCAGTGGCACTATCGTGGCTCCCAGGGCCTCAACCACAGGGTCTCAGGTGGTCCTCCCACCTTGGCTCCCGAGCAGCTGGGAGTCCAGGGACCATAACACCTGACTTGATTTTGGAGACCTCTCGCTGAGATGAGGTCTTTCCACATTCCCAGGCTGG
>NW_006971066.1:0-1015 GCF_000164805.1 Carlito syrichta | reverse complement strand
CCCACCCATACCATACAGGGAGACCCTGTCTCTGTACCCATCAAACAGGGTATCTGGGGTTGATTTGCCCATTGTCTGATCACTCTGGTGGCTGAGTGGGGAGGATCACCAGAGCATGCGAATTCGAGGCTGTTGGTGAATGACAGTCGTGTCCCCCAAGCCCCAGCCTGGGTCACACCAGACCCTGTCTCCAAAAAGCATCAGAATCATACACAGTTTCTCATCTACTCATAGTGTATTCACAGGACGACAGGCATTATACATAGGAAAATGGGATTGTGTGGGAAGAAATATCCCTGGGTGAGGGATGTGTCCCTGGACTTTCTTGGCAGAAGGTCCTCGTTGCCGAGTCAGAGGGTTGGCCTGCCTGGGGAACATTTCAAACCTCGTAGAGGACAGCTGACAGGAACCCCGCATGGGAGCCTCAGGAACACCCACACCAAAGCAGGGGCAGCCAATGGGGGTGTTGGGGCTGGAAGGTGCCAAGCTTACGTAACCCTATATGTGGGGGGTGGGAGGAAGGACTGAGTTCAGAAGGTTTGCAGGAGAATGGATTTCTTTCTTTCTTTCTTTCTTTCTTTCTTTCTTTCTTTCTTTCTTTCTTTCTTTCTTTCTTCTCTTTCTTTCTTTCTTTTTTCTTTCTTTTCTTTTCTTTCCTCACTAGGTTGACCAGGCTGTTCCCAAACTGCCTGATTTTGGTCATTCTCTCGACCTGGCCCTCCCAAACTACTGCAATCACGTGCCTTCCATTTGGATGATATCCAGGTCTTCCTTCCTGGTCTTGAAATCTGGGCCGGAGGTGATCCTCATGCCTAGTCCTGCCCTCACCCAAGGCTTTCTGGGTTTTGCATGAGGTCAAGGTGGGGACCTGCTATGATGTCCAGCTGGTCTCGAGATCCTGGGTTCCAACCATCCTCTTGTCTTGGACTTCTCGAGAGCTGAAGAGACAGGCTTGAGTCACCTGGCTGTCAGGCCACCCAAAGGTTTTAGAGTCATGTCCTCCCTTTCCCCAAGG
>NW_006971065.1:0-811 GCF_000164805.1 Carlito syrichta | reverse complement strand
AAAAATGAAAAAAAGAGCATCCATTTGTGTATGAAGTTGGGATTATCAAGAACAGACATAGATCAGTTGGTAAGGAGGTCACAGCCTTGGGACTAGAGTCCCTGAAAGAAGGTGGATCACCAGACAATCAGGCTATGGATTTGGGAGGTCTAGGCTGGGAATTGCTGGAGCCCAGGAGTTCAGGAACAGCCTGGGCCACGTAGAAAGACCTTGTCGCTTCCCAGAATGCAAACACTGGAGTCACATGTGGTGGTGCCCGCAGTCTCAGCTACATGGGATGTGGTGGCCTCTATCACAGGGTGTTCCTTTGCACCACCCCCACCAACAGGACGTGTAAGTACTGGCCGCACTGTGGAACATGGTCGTCACCCCATGCCTTGAAAGGCCGAGTTGGGATGCTGTCTGAGCCCAGGGGTGAGAGGCAAACCAGGGCAACAGGGCCAGACCTTGTCTCAGTGAGAGGTCCTCAAAATCGAGTCAGGCATGGTGACCCCCGGAGTCCTGGCTCCTCAGGGGCTGAGGCAGGAGAACTGCCTAAGCCCAACAGGTTGAGGCCCCGAGAAACATGATCATGCCACCATGGCCCAGCATAGCCAAAGGAGACTCTGGTAACGAAAAAGTTGTCTCCACGTGTGTCAAGACACATGTCCATGACTCCACAGGGAATGGATTGTGGGTGGGGGATGATGGAATAATCGATAGAGGAAGGCTCCCACCCCTGCCCAAAGGTGGCATACCAGGTGACCAGAACCTGGGATGGACATGGTGTTGCTGTCTACCTTGATCACTCTGTGCTCTATGGCCGCCCTAG
>NW_006971064.1:2961-6859 GCF_000164805.1 Carlito syrichta | reverse complement strand
CAAAAAAAAAAAAAAAAATCTGCCAGGATTCACCATATTCTGGCCCATAAAACAAAGGCAAATACATTTTAAAGTATTACTATCACACACATTATAATTTCTCACTACCATGTATTAAAGTATAAATTAATAATTAAAAATAGCTTTCTAAATTCCAATAATTGAAAATTGAACAACATATTTCTAAATTAACCACGTCACAAGAGATCACAAGAAAATTTGTGAAATATTTGGAATTGAACAGATGGAAACATAAAATACAAACTTGTGGGACAAGTCTCAAGTCTTTTTTCTTTAAACTCTATATTTATGAAATGTAGATAAATCAAAATCTAAGTTTCCAGCTTAATTAACTATAAAAGCAATGAATTGTATTAAATGAAAAAGGTTGAAAATGTAGATCAATATAAGAACATAGTAGGTCCAGAAATTCACACATCTTTTGATCTTTTGAAGGAATTTCAGTCTTTGCAACAAACAGTTTTGGAAACATTTGAACGTCTTATGTAGAAAAAAACTTGAACCTTATTTTGAACCATACTTTAAAATGATGTAAAGACCTAGGTGTAAAACCTAATGCTATAAAGTATATTTTTTAAAAATATTGGAAATCATTAATCATTAATTATTAGGTAGGATTAAAAATAAAAATGTTTTAAAGATACATATTCATCAAAACAAAGAAAATTTGGTTTCTTAAAAGACACTTAAAAAAATAAACCAGGCGACCCCCTCAGATCCCCTCTCACTGTAGGAGCTTTTCCATCCTCTCAATAAATCCTCCTTTAAAAAAATTTTTTTTAAATGAATACATAAATATACCACAGAAGAAGAGAATATAAATTGTAAGATATGTCTGTGAAAGAACTGGACTTCATTACATGTAAACACTCTCTCAATAATTAAAAAAAGCACAATAAAATGTGGGTAAAGAATTGTATATATATTTTAATAAAGAAGAGATATGGATACAAGACAAGCATCCCAAAAGAATGATGCTAGTCAATATTACTCAAGAGGGAGATGGAGATCATTCATGAGAAATAGGTATTCAACAAACTTTATAAACAGTTAGACAAAAAACACAGGGAACAGACAGAAAACCTCAAATCCACATGTAAAGACTATACAAGGAAAATTTCTAATAAAGTGTACATCACATTGAGTCCAGAAATATATTTAAAAGAATAAAATTAATATTCAGTACAGGATCACTTCTGAGATGCAATGATAATTTAACTTCAGAACTAAGAAAAGGATAACAGTTGATTTTCTTTTTTTGAGTTGGAGTTTCATTCCAATGCCCAGGCTGGAGTGCCATGGCACATTCATGGCCCTCCTAGCATCAACCTGCTAGTGGGCTCTGGTGATCCTTCCACCTCAGCCTTCCAAGTAGCCAGAACTATAGGCACGTGCTACCATGCCCAAGTAATTTTTTATTTAATGTAGTGACAAGGTCTCACCAAATTGCCCAGGTGGGTCTCGCACCCACAGGCTCAGGCAATTCACTCGCCTCGGCCTTTCAAAGTGCTGGGATTATAGGCTGAGCCACCAAGTTCAGCCAACAGCTGACTTCTCATCAGAAACTTTATAAGACAAAAGACACAGAAGTGATGTCTTGGAAGTATTGAAAAAATTAATACATTTATGACAGGAGAAATAATAAAGAATGACACAGCCCTAGACACAGGAAAAGCATTTGTTCAATTCTATACTGATTAGTTTCAGCACTAAGCAAACAAAGAATATAAAGAAAATTACTTGATGTGTTAAAGGAGTCAATAAAAAGTGTTATTAAAATTAACTGTATAAACTCCTTAATATTCAAGAATGTGATAGAAATTTCTGTGGGCAGTACTCCTCTTCAACATTAAGTTGAACCTTCCAGCCAGTACAATATAGCAAACAAACAAACAAACAAAAAAACATACAGACAGGGGGAACTATCCATACTCACAGATAATATATGAATGTTTTAATAAAAATTCAACAAATATATTGAAAAATAGAATTACACACAAAAAGAAAATGCATATAAAAACTATAAATAACTTGTGTTCCTGTAGGCCAGATACTAATTAAAAGTTTGCTGAAATAAACATTCTGTAAAGCAAAATCCTATGTAACACATGGGTATAATTCTAACAATATATGTCTGAGTACAGGCAAAGGCCTTCAGCCATGAAAATACACTGGAGCACAAGAGCAGACAATACAAGTTGGTTGGTCACACTCTCAGGAGAATGAGGCGAGTGTTCAGTGCTGCACTGGCTGTTGCAGTGGCTCTGTTGACAGTCCTCCTGGTCTAGTGACTCTCCTGTTTTGCATTTCAACCTCTCTGCATCAATTTCTTTTCTTTCTTTCTTCTTTTTCTTCTTCCTTTTTTTTTTTAATGACACGTGTATTAACAATGCAGTTGCACATAGAATGCTAAGAGCACTTTCCTTCATATTTACAGAAGGGCTTGAATGTACAGACTTTCTATTAGTGATCACAGCATAGCACATCTAAAGCGAGTGCCTAAGTTAGATGTATTATCATTTACACCGAATTTAAATGTTTAACGGCAATAATGGGGGAAGGAGGGTACATAAGTTTATTTTACATAACTGACCGAAAAATAAATTCAAGAACTAGCAAATAGAATCTAATATGGTCTCATGCGCCCCAAGTGGGGTGGTACCTGGGTTTGGGGGGGTGACACCATGTCCAAATAATTTGGTATCTGAAACTTCTGCGACTGTGGCGTCATAGAGCCATCAGTCCCCTTTGTGCCAGACATGGTGCTGCCGATCTCCTTAACTCGGTAGCCAGGTCTTTTGACATTGGTGAAAACGATGGCAAAATTGAAGTGTGTGCCCTTCTTTCTAGCTTCTGGGTAGATTTCTTTCACTAAACTAGGCAGTTCTTTCAAGGTAGCATCTATCCAGATGCACATCTGCAGCTCGCTGGACAGCACGTTCCTGCGGGAGAACTCATCATGTGGTGGTGGCAGCGGTTGGGGTGGTAAGGACACGTAGCAGCAGCGGGCATGTCTTCTTGGGTGGATCGGTTTCTCTGACTCCTTCTTGATCTCCTGGATGGCCACGCGCGACTCCACCGCCATCTTCCTCCTGCGCCCCTGAGACTGTCGTCCTGACCTCTGACCCCCGCCACAAGCATGAGCCCAGAGTCCTGCATCAATTTCATACTGCTCTTCTTTCTTCATCCCACTTTAACTTTCTGATGAAACTTTAGATGAATTTCATTAGTATCTATTCAAGGAAGCAAGGGAGTGTGTCTATTGTACAGAGTCCTCTAAGAGAAAATAATAATGATCACTAGCATTTAATAAATTCTAACCAGCATCCAAATGCTTTGTAGATTATCATATATATATGAAATATGGTGTATAATTCTCTATATATACCTATATATATATACACATATATGTGTGTGTGTGTATATATATATATATATATATATATATATATATATATATATATATATACCTAGTAACAACTATATAAAATAAGTATAACTACTATACTTAAATATGAGAAGAAACAATAATTATAATGCAGGGAAGGTGCCTCATTCCCTCTGCTTGTTCAGTCTTTCATTCCTTTACCCTTCACTACCACAATTTTTGCAGAGTATCTCAATTTGAAGTTCCTAGATTCATGTGTTGGATGTACCTCAGCCCTGGCTGCACACAGGTATCATTTGGAGAACTTAAAAGAAATCAGCCCCTAGTATTTATTTTAAATTAATCTCTGAAGTTGGAGATAAGGCATAGATATTTTTAGAAACCCTTCAAGTAATTCACATTTGGTTGATAGCCACTGCTCAAGATCTCAAACAAGAAAACAAATGCTGCTTCCCTACCAAGAAGAAAGGGGTCTGAAAGGTATCTATT
>NW_006971064.1:0-1865 GCF_000164805.1 Carlito syrichta | reverse complement strand
ACTAAAAAAAAAAAAAAGAAATAAGAAAAAACAAAGAAGCGATTGAAATGAAACAATGTGATGTTGGCATACAGAAATCCATATATGTTTTATCCACAACATTTTTATTATTTCAAAGTATTTTAAGTCTAGGGAATAAATGTCTTTAAGTTTTCCTTAAGCTTCTCTTTAAAAATAAGAGACAATTTAACATTCTTATCACATATACTAGAAAAATCACTCCATGCATTCTTGAGATATCATCATACACTTAATGCCTAAGTTTTTAAACATTTCTTAGTTGACAAATTTCTGCTATTGTCTCTACTTTTAACAATTAAAAAACATCAATTTTCCAGCACGCTTCCCATAGCCTGCAATGCAACCTTACCTCCACCATGCTATGCTTCTCTTTTGAATTTAATCCCCTGCTGACCCACTTTGTAGATTCATGGAAACATAGAAACTAAAGGTGCCAAAACAGTGGCTAGGAGCTTGGCAAAATTCCCTTGGTAAAAACTTGTTCTTTCACATTTTAGCTAACTGATCTTGAACAAAGTACTGTAGTTGTTTGGTTAGATTTGTATAAAATGACAAAATTAATAGTGTTTATAAATCAGGGCTCCTCAATAATTAATTTACAAATTTATCACCTGATCTTTTTGTTCACATGCTAAGCTCTTTAACTCTGTGGAGTATGGAACCCAACCACCTGCATTTTTAAGCAATATCCAGATAATACTCAGAAACTACCATTCATTGTTTTTAGTCTTTTAAAAAATTTTTCTGTATTTTGTTGTTTTATAAGCTGTTTTCATGTTCAGATTTAAGTATCCTCAAGAAATACAAAAAGGAATTATGCAGATACTATAAAGACTAAGATACAATATTATATATATAAGCTAAGTCCTTTTTCTCTCAAATGCAAAACAACATAACCCACCTGACCAAAATGATTGGTTCTTTGTCAAAGTAATATTACTCCCCACAGAAAATGGAGAAAATATGCTTACCAATTTAAGACAGCATATGGACAGAAATTATAGCCTATATGTAATACATGCCTATTTTTTATTTTTACATAAAAAGCTAAAAATAGTGCTTGAAAAGTATTATAACTGAGGTGTTGGGAGCCAACATCTATAGCTACATGGCTGAGGCCTGTAAAGGCCCATCTGGAAGATCGCCTCTGACATAGGATATCAGTTATACCTATGATATTGGCGTGTGATTGGTGACCAGTGTGCATACATGGCAGTAAAACTTATAAGTGAATCTCAGTACACTTGATGGAAGGTGCATGGCGGAATTGTTTCTGTCTTTCTAAGTTTAGCTTCTTTCTAGATATTTTTTTACTTCTATTTCCTGGTAGACTGGGTAGTCCTTGTTCCCGAAAGCTGTTTCCCCTAGGGCTAAGATTAGAAACTAAATTACCATGATAGTTCTGTCCCCTGCCCCTAGCCAGGTAGAACGTTTTCTTTTGTTTCGTTAATTACCGAAACTCTGTCTGCTTCAGCCCATGGCCGCCATCTTGGAAGCCCTGCATTTCCTTGTTCAAGAGTGTGACAGCTACTATTTGATTTTTAGAGTAGACTTGTTGGGATAAAATATATACATATACACTCATAGCTGCGTAAATCTATGCTTGCTGTTTTGATTCCTTTTGCTACATTATTCAAGTGTAATAGTTACTATATGATTTATAAAAGAATTAACGATAAGGTATTAGCTTAATAGGATATAGCATAGTATTAAAGTCCAATAACTAGATCATATGAAAATTAAAGTTTAGACATATGAAACATGAATTATAGTAAAGTTTTGTAGTTTAAGAATAAGTTTTAACTGAGTTATAAGGCGTTATGTTAAATTGTAATAGGTTAATG
>NW_006971063.1:0-773 GCF_000164805.1 Carlito syrichta | reverse complement strand
CCAAAAATCAAGGATTCCACGTCCCTGGAAAACAGCTGGGCATTTGTCTATTTTTATACAGAACTTTGGAATCCAGATGCCAGGGAAAATCAGAGCATCTTACTGAGAACAAGAAGGGAATCCGGGTTCAGGGAGACCTCGATCGCCAAAATCTATAAGGCCTCTTGATAAGGTTTAATGAGGGGGTCTCTACATTTTTCAGAGCTACTTGCTGCGTGGATGCCTGAAATCTCTCATTACAGATTCCCACGAAGTTTACGGTCCTCTTGATAATTGTAATCGAGGATCTGGACCTACAATTCCGTTTGCTTCTTATGAACATCTTTGGCCATTATCCAGTTCCCCAGGAATCAATTGGCATTTTGCTACCAAATCCTCCATTTCAGGTTGCCTCAAAGTACAGAACTTTCTGGAGGTCGTGCTGGTAGCAATTGGGATATTGAGTTTACAATATTCGACATTTTTACAATGTCTTGTTAAGGGGACCATGGGAACTTGGATTACAGTTCCCAGGTACCACATGTGAGTCTTCCTATTGATATCCAAACAATTGTACATCTATTTACATCGGGAAATACTCAACGAATAGCAGAGAATGAAGCAGGATTCTGCATTATGGGAGTCTTCATATACAGGAACCTACATGGCCTCTTAATACAGGAGAATAAGGAATCTGGGTTACATGAGTCCTCACATCCCCAAAACTACAGGAGTCTTACTAAGGGATAAAAATGTGTCAGGGATTTGACGCACGAATCTGGGGAATGGGAGTG
>NW_006971062.1:0-4360 GCF_000164805.1 Carlito syrichta | reverse complement strand
TCAAAATAGCACTTAGGTACAGAGTTGCTCAAGGTGTAGTTTTCTAAGGTTGATATACATCTGGAATCTCAACAATTTATAATTTCTGCAGAATAAGACTTTCACCATTTATGTGAGAAACATACGGGTTGTCAAACATGAAAGCATCTTTATACCATGTATTCTAACATATTTATGGGGAAAGAAGTTATCATTGAAGTATTATACAGTTAGTTTAAAATCATTCCTTGCATGATGAACATTTTATACCCAATGCTGAATTGTACCCATGTTTAAAATTAAAAAAACTAAAAAGTAAAATAAAACAAATGAAGTGTGTTGCACGTCTTACAACTTTCATTTATTTGTATATTTATTTAAATGTTTTCTCAATTTTTATTTTAAAGCTATGGGGGTATAATTCAGGGTTGGATTTACAAGCAATGATTACGCAGGGACTCAGTTTGGTGAGTTATGACCCTCCTTCCCTTAGCAGTATCCCTCCACTGCCAATTTCACGACTACCACTTGACAGGTTCCCACTACTGCCAGTCACTTTCATGTCAGCTCAAGGTCAGCTAACGAGTGAGAATCTATGTAACTCTGCTCTTTGTTTCTGTGATAAATCACTGAGAATGATCGACTCCAAATCCACCAAGTGGCTGCAAAATCCATATATGTATCCTACTTTATGGCTGCATAGTATTCCATTGTGTATATGTACCACATTTGTTTTACACATTCCAACTTCAATGGGCAACATGATTGATGTCATGTTTTTTGCTATTGTCAATAGAGCTGCAACAAGCATCCTTGTGTAGGTATCTATTTTGTAATATTATTTGAGTTCCTTCGGGTATATTTTTCATAAAGGAATTACTGAGTCACATGGAAGGTCAATTTGTAGTCTCTTTAGATACCGTTACCGTATATTCCAGAGAGATTGCAGTAGTTTGCAGATTAGAAGCATTTCTTTCTCTCCGCATTCCCACCAGCATCTTTTGTTGTTTGTTTTAATAATTATGGCCATTCTTTCAGGGGCTATGTTGCATCTCAGTGTGGCTTTGATTTGCACATCTGTGATGACGAGTGAAGCTGAGCACTTTCTCATGTGTCGGCTGGTTGCGCATATCTCTTCTTTTGTGAAGTGTCTATTCATGTATTTTGCCCATTTTTAAAGTGGCTGTTTGTTTGTTTCATTTTGGAGTATTTGAGTACCTTGTAGATCCTAGACGTTAGGCCTTTGTTACATATATAGTTGAGAATATTTTTTCCCATTCTTTTGGCTGTCTCCCTGCTCTTTAGATGTTTTCTTTTGCTTTGTTTTGCAGAAGCTCATTGATTTGATGAGGTCTCACTTGTCTATCTTATTTCTTAATGTTTGGGCATTTAGATGTCTGAAGAGGAATTGGTTCCTGGTTCCAATTTCCATAAAGTTGTCTCCTACGTTTTCTAAGATTCTTGTAGTCTGATGTTTTATGTTTAGGTCTTTGATCTATTTAGAGTAAATATGTATCATGATAGGTAGGTTTCCTGTTTCCCCACTACATTTACTGAATACATTCTCTTCTCCCCAGTGGTTGTTGGATGTTTTGTCAAATCTGAGTTGGTTGAGATATTGAGGCTTTGATTCCAGAATCTCTATCCTGTTCTATTGGTCTATGTGCCTGTTCTTGTACCAATACCAGGCTGTTTTGATTACTGCAGACTTAGAGTAATGTTTAAAGCCTGGATGAGTGATACTTACTACTTTGTTTCTTATGCTAAGGATTCTTTTGACTATTTGTGGTTTTTTATGTTTTTATATGAATTCGTTATGTCATATTCAGGTCTGAGAAGAGAAATGTTGGTAACTAATGGGTATTGAATTGAATCTGTAGATTGCCGAAAATGCTAATTTTTAAATTTAAAAGATGAGAGCAAAGTCAGGGAAACACGCATGTCAGTTTGTCAATTATGACATTAGCTTCTGGACTTTGACATCATAATGGGTGGGACATTGACTCCTGAGCAATCCTTAGGTTTCAACAATTTGCTTACAATGCTCTCGCAAATGTTTGTGGACATGATGGATTTTTAATCCGAAGCAGTGAAGAAAACAAGGTGTTCACACCAATCCAAAAACTTCTCCAGGCTAAGTGTCATTCTAGAATCCACTGAGCAAGGTAGTCTTTTTTTTTTTTTTTTTTGCTAAAGCAGGATATATTAAGAAGAGAGGAAAGCTCCCACAGTGGGAGGGTACCTGAGGGGTTTGCCGATAAGGTAGTCATTCAATAGACAACTTTCAATCATCAAAGCAGACTGTTAGTCAGGAGGTATTCTTGCATGTTTACTCTAAAGTATATGAACTAATTCTTAACTGTAGACTGGTTTTCTTAAACACTACTCATGTTTGGAAGAATAAGTGCTGTAGATTTTGAGAAGAAAGTCTTTGTATTTTCAGGGGAATTGATTTTTCCACCTGATGGGGGGAAATTTCATGGGAGGTCTCAGAAATATCTGCCCTATTTATGAAGGCGTTTTTATGTTGCATTCTATGTAGGCAATATTGCTTCTTATGGCCACAGAATCTTGTTGGAGCTTGCTTATAACACAATCAAATAATATTTTAGCACTATCTTGTGTTTGGAAACTTTCTAATGTTTTTAGGATTATTTAGCAGCCTTTGAGGTTTTCTCTCAAGATTTGAACATTACATTACCTAAGATCAAAGTCAATTTTCTAGAATTTTCAATTATCTAAATTTTTAATCTAATTAGACGCCCAAATAATCACTTCTTTGTAAATCTCCATGTTAATTTGTTTTATAAATGTTGAGTCCCAAATTGCCTTTTTTTGGGTCTCAGATTTTAAATGCTTGGTGATTAAAAAAATCAAAGTAATCAGAGTCTTTTTGCAGAGTTACAGCATTGTGTCTTATTTAGAGACAATACTAGGTGATTCAATGGAAATACACTTTGAAAAATATAAATTGTTTTAAAACTGTAAGGCAATGCGATTTATCTCTTTCGAGAATGTCGGGGGAACTTTTCTTTAAGGATGGCATATGTGTATCATATAATCAGAATTAACTATCAGAAACTACAGAGGGTAATCAAGCAATGTGCAGAAATTTTAAGAAATGAAAAAGATATATTAAATTTTAATACTTATTTTGTTCTAAAAATGTTAAGATTTATTATGCATTTTGTCTTCAGATAGCACTTAGGTACAGAGTTGCTCAAGGTGTAGTTTTCTAATGTTGATATACATCTGGAATCTCAACAAGTTATAATTTTTGCAGAATCAGACATTCACCATTTATGTGAAAAACATACGAGGTGTCAAAGGTGAAAGCAGATTTATACCATGTATTCTAACATATTTATGGGGATAGAAGTTATCATTGAAGTATTATACAGATAATTTAAAATCATTCCCTGCATGATGAACATTTTATACCCAACGCTGAATTGTACCCATGTTTAAAATTACTAAAACTAAATAGTAAAATAAAACAAATGAAGTATGTTGCACGTTTTACAACTTTCATTTATTTGTATATTTATTTAAATATTTTTTTCAATTTTTATTATAAAGCTGTGGGGTACAATTCAGTGTTGTATTTACGAACAGTGATCATGCAGGTACCCAGGTTGATGAGTTATGCCCCTCCTTCCCTTAGCAGTATCCCTCCACTACCAATTTCACCGCTCCCACTCGACAGCTTCCCACTACTGCCAATCACTTTCATATCGCATTATAATTGTTCAAGGTCAGCTAACAAGTGAGAACCTATGTAACTCTGCTCTTTGTTTCTGTAATAAATCACTGAGAATAATCAACTCCTAATCGATCCAAGTGGCTCCAAAATCCATACATGTGTCCTTCTTTATGACTGCATAGTATTCCATTGTGTATATGTACCACATTTGTTTTACGCATTCCAACTTCAATGGGCAACATGGTTGATGTCATGTTTTTTGCTATTGTCAATAGAGCTGCAACAAACATCTTTGTGTAGGTATCTATTTTGTAACATTATTTGAGTTCCTTTGGGTATATTTTTTACAGAGGAATTACTGGGTCAAATGGAAGGTCAATTTGTAGTCTCTTTAGATACCGTCACCGTATATTCCAGAGATTGCAGTAGTTTGCAGTCCACTTGCAGATTAGAAGCATTTCTTTTTCTCCTCATTCCCGCCAGCATCTGTTGTTGTTTTTTAAAATAATTATGGCCATTCTTTCAGGGGCTATGTTGCATCTCAGTGTGGCTTTGATTTCCACATCTGTGATGACGAATATGAGCACTTCCTCATGTGTCTGCTGGTTGTGCGTATCTCTTCTTTTGTGAAGTGTCTATTCATGTATTTTGCCCATTTTTAAAGTGGCTGTTTGTTTG
>NW_006971061.1:0-812 GCF_000164805.1 Carlito syrichta | reverse complement strand
TATTTTCATATTTAAGTATTCAAGTTTGTTAGTAACCCCTTCCAAGCAGTCCACTTGAGAGACTACATCTTTTCTCTATTTGTTGTTATGGCCAAACTTAGGTTTGGGATTTTTTGCCTGTTGGAACTATGGCATATTTTCGTGAATATTCTTGGTGGTGACAAAATTCTGTCCTCTGACAGTAAGAGTTGTTTCACTTTTCTTATACAACAGATCATCCTAAGATTTAGTCACTTAAAACAATAGCTATTGATTTAATTATAATGTTGTGGATCTGAAATTTAGGCTGTGTTTAACTAGCCAGTAATTCTGACCTTGGTTTTGGATATTCCTATGTCTACAGTCAGTGTCTTGGTAGACTGGAATTATAAGATAGTTGTGTGTGTGCTCATGTGTGTGTGTGCATGTGTGTGCATGTTTTAAAGCTCTTGCTAGAGTTTAGTCATTTCCATTTCTTGAACAGTTAATTAAATTGACACTTCAACAGCATTCTTCACTGGGACTCTCACATTCTGGACCTCTAAACTCCAGCCCTAATTGTTTCCTGGCTGGGTACTAGACAACGAGGGACAACTAGACAACTGGACAACTAGCCTATGCACAAGAAATGAGCAAAATCTAGCTAGCCTTAGTCCATTTGCCATGTACAAACTGTCTCCTACAGCTTCAGTTTGCTGTTACTCTGTCCCTGGGTACAACTCTCTGTATGGCCCTACCTGGGCAGTTTTCTTTTTTTTGGAGGTGTAAGAAACAGTCAGGCTCAGTGGTTCAGTCTGTAATCTCAGCACTTTGGGAGGCCAAGGCGAGTGAAT
>NW_006971060.1:0-4089 GCF_000164805.1 Carlito syrichta | reverse complement strand
CTGCTGATCTCTGCTGCCTTTTCCTGAGAGGTGGTCTGGGAATGACAGATTCTTCTGTGGTTAGCCAGGGCTGAATGCACAGAAGTAACAAATTGTGCCTGTTTCTTAAGGGGGGTCTTGGGTGCTTGATTCCATGTCTTGTGTCAGTTGGACATTCACTCATCTACTGGCATAGACAGATGGAGGTAGATTAGTATTTATGCACACTTATCTGTACAGAGACACTCCAAGTTCCATCACCATCTCAACCTCCTTTCCCTATGTGGTTTTCTAAAGTCACATTTCTACACAAAATCTGTCCAGGCATTTCTGCTTCTCTGGAAACAACCCTAAATGTCAAAATATGCTCTAGGTAAAAAGAGACAGTGAAGATAACAGGTTCTAACTGATATGTCAATGGGAGTATTCCAATGAGATAATATTTTTTTTGAGTTGGAGCCTCACTCTGAAACCCAGGCTGGACTACAGAACCACGCTCATGGCCACCCCAATGTGCACCTGCTGTGCTCTGGCCATTCTTCTGCCTCAGTCTTTCAATTAGCCAGAACTGCAGATGTGGGCTTCCATGCCTGACTAATTTTTGATTCATTGTAGAGACGAGGTCTCACTAAGTGCCCAGGCTAGTCTCAAACCCATGGTCTCATGCAATCCACTCACCTCAGCCTTCCAAACTACTGGAATCGCAGGCTGAGCCACCGATCCCTGCCAGATAATTATTTTACACAGGTATATTCTTCTAATGCATTATTTAACTCACAGGAAAAAAGGTGAAGTAAGATCCAATTAGCCAGTGTAAATACTATACTTTTGTCAATGATTTGGTATAAAATTTGGTCACCAACACAGGCATGTATATTTTTGAGTGGTATATTAACTTCACACAAGATAAGTTGTATGTGTTGTTCAGATTAAAAAGTCACAGTGTATTAGAAGGTCCCCCTCAAGTTTTAATGTATTCAATAATAAACTATGTTGTTAAAATGTAGATTCTGACAGAAGGTCTGGGGTAAAGCCTGAGTTCTGCATTTTTTTTAGTTGGGGTCTCATTCTGTCAACCCATGAGTGTAGTGGCACAATCAGATCCTGCTGCCAAAATCCACAGCCTCCTAAGTAGCTGGGACTACTGAAAACACCACCATACCAGGATAATTCACTGAGGTTTTTTCTTTTTTTTTTTTGATAGAGATGAGGTCTGTGTATATTGCCCAGGCTGGCCTCAAACCCCTGGGATCAAGCCATTTTCCCACCTCAGCTTCCTAAAGTGCTGGCCTAATATTTTGAATTACTTTCTTGAGTTGGAGTCTCACTCTGTACCCCAGATTGGAAGGCAGTGGTACACTCACAGCCACCATAGCCTCATCCTGCTGGGTTCAGGTAGTCCTTCTGCATCAGCCTTCCAAGTAGCTGGAACTACAGGCATGGCATGAACCACCATGACTGGTTAATTTTTTTATTTATTGTATAGATGAGGTCTAGCCCAGTTTCCCGGGCTGGTCTCTAACCCATGGGCTGTCTTACTTTATCCTCCCAAAGTGCTGGGATTATAGGCATGAGCCACCATGCCGGGATGATATTTTGTATTAATAACAACCTTCTTAATAGTGACAAGGACTCTGGTCAAGGAGAATATTTTGGGAAATATACACCGACTTCTAGAGGCTGGGTTTATCTCAGTTTATCTGACAGTGAACAAAGATGAGAGTCTTCACTTTCTAAAGCAAGGTATATGCAAAAAGAATTTGACAAAAAAGGAGAGCTTCCAGATTAAACATGGTCTTTGCTAAATCTCTCCAAGGAATATAATAATAAAGAAAAAATAAATATAGTGAAAAATATGTCAGCTAGCACCTTAACCAAGTAAAATTAATACCAACTATAATAGGACAAATTGGTATCAGTTGGCAAGGCACACAGATGACCCAACAGAAATGCTATGATATATTGGCTTAAAAGTAGTACATTATAATCTGAATATGATAATGAATAAATATCCATTTTATGTAGAATTACACCTCTAGGTATCTCGGATGTTGTGTAATCTCTATTAGTGTATTTACATTGTCTTTTTAGCATCCTAGAGAGCAAGTCCCTTCTAATTATTCTTTATTCAGACCTTCCTGAATTACTCGAGGCAGTAACCGCTATCCTGTTTAAACATCCATTTATTAACTGCTCTGCATTGAGCTGATGGAGCATCCCAATGAAACCTTAGTGGTAAATGTTCCCAACCTTCAATAGCCTCAAGTTGCATGGGCCTCAACTTCTTCTTTGACCTTGCTGCACGGGTGCTGAAGTTGGGTCAATGGTCATGGATGGAAGTCAGGTTTGGGGTGTGTACTTATGTAACCAAAAATGTAAACAAAGGCTCCCAACAAGCAGGCAACCCCACCTGGCTCAGGCAAGGTCCTCACAACCTCCAAGCCTCTCCTGACTGCTACAAAATGTTCACATTTCTGACCTCAGCAGCCAGGTCTCACTGGGTACTCCATCCACTGTTGATTCATCTTCACCAGCATAGGGTCTTTTCCTTATCCCCTCACTCCTCATTCAGCTCCATCACTTTCTGTCATTGTCCCGTTAAGCTCAGCCCTCTTCCTATTACTTTTCTGCCTCACAAGACCAGAGGGCCAGTGGACCAGGGAACAGACAACAAGGAACAGAGAACAGGAAAATAGAGGACTAAAACCAGAGGACAGAAAACCAGAGAACAGCGTAACAGAACAGGGGACAAGACACTAGGGACCAGAAGGAAAGGAAAAGAGGACCAGGCAACCAGGAGACAAGCGACCAAAAAAGGAGGACCATAAAACAGAGGACAGTGGACAAGAAACTTGAGACCAACCGACAGGAGACAAAAGGCCAAGGTACAGGAAACAAGAAGTTCCAGGAAAACCTGGGCAACTTGAAGAGACCTTGTGTCTACAATAAATCAGAAAATTAGCCAGACATGGTAATGTGTGCCTGTAGTTCCAGCTACTTGGAAGGCTGAGACAGAAGAATTGCCTGAGCCCAGCAGGTCAAGGCAGTGGTAGTCAAAAGCATGACACTGCACTCCACTGGGCAATAGGAGATTTCAAGCACAAAAAAAAAAGATTCAGAGGGATGCTACATAATCATAAAATGTTCAATCGATCAACAAGAAATATCCATCTTAAACATACATGCAACCAACACAAGAACACCAGTTTTCATACTAAATTTTTTAAAAATGATATTGCCTCTAACCCTATCATATCTGGGGATATAAATACTCCACTACCAACACTGGATAGATTATCGAGGCAAAAAATCAACAAGGAGATCCAGAACCTCAATATGATCCTTGACCAAAAGGACTTAATAGGTACC
The DNA here is from genome assembly GCF_000164805.1 of Carlito syrichta. Lineage (NCBI taxonomy): Eukaryota > Metazoa > Chordata > Mammalia > Primates > Tarsiidae > Carlito > Carlito syrichta. The sequence goes on along the minus strand of NW_006971060.1, from coordinate 741 downwards.
TACAGAACACTCGCCCAACAACAAAGATCAACCACATACTTGGCCAAAATCAAGCATAAACAAATTTCATAGATCAAAATACAGCAATGCACCTTTTCACAACACAGTGAAATAAAAAATAATATCAACATGAAGAAAATCCACTCCAAACCCACAATGACATGGACACAAAACAGCATGATGCTGAACAACTCCTGGGTCAACAGAGAAATCAAAATAGAAAGTAAAAGATTCCTGGAAACAAATGAAAATGAAGAAACATCTTACAAAAACAGCTGGGATGCCATGAAATCAGTACTAAAAGGGGATCCTATATCTCTATGACATACATCAAGTAAATAGAAAGATGACAAGTTCGTATAACAGACCACCTATGGGAGCTGGAAAGACAAGACAGCCAAAACCCTAATGTGAGCAGAAGAATCTAGATCACCAAAATAAAAGCCCAAATACAGGACACAGATGACAAAAATATCATGAAAAAAAATCAATGAAACAAAAAGTTGTTTCATGAAGGAATAAACAAAATTGATGGATCCCTAGTCAGATTGACCAATGAAAAGAACCCCAAAGCACAATCAGAAATCAAACAGATCAAGTCACAAGTCACTCTGAAGAAATACAAAAGATGATCAGAGACTATTATGCACACTTGTGTGGAAACAAATTTAAAAGCCTAACTGTCCAGGTGCAGTGACTCATTCCTAAAATCCCAGCACTTTTGGGAGGTTAGAGAATTGG
>NW_006971058.1:4716-5627 GCF_000164805.1 Carlito syrichta | reverse complement strand
CCATGCACAACTCCATTGTTTGCATTCCGGGGAGCAACAAGGTCTCTACATGGCCCAGGTTGGTCCAAACTCCCAGGCTCCTGTGGTGTCCCACCTCGACCTTTCTAAGCCACAGCCCGATTTTCTGTCTTTCAGGAACTCTAGGCCCAAGGCTGGTGCCTCCTTCCCAAGTGATCTCCTTCTGTTCACGGTAATCCTATCTCCATACACAAATGGATGCTTTTCTTTTTTCCTTCTTTTCCTTTTTTTCTATGAGTCGGAGTCTCACTCCATCACCAAGGCTGCAGAGTGGTGACTCACTCCCAGCCAATGCAGTCTCAGCCCACCTGGATCCAGCAAGCCTTTCACAGGCCTTGCGAGGAGCCAGAATGACAGGCGTGTACCACCACGTCTGGCTTATTTGGGATGGAGGACAGAGAGGAGGTCTCACCCAGGTGCCTAAGCGGGTCTCCCCCATGGGCTCAGACTGGCCACTGGTCTCCGCTTAGAAAAGCAATGGAATGACGAGGCTGAGCTCTCGAGCCCAGCCTTGATGCTTTGTCGAAAATGAACCAGAATTCCTGGTGTGGCAACCCACACCTGGATCCCCAGTGCTCTGTAAGCCCGAGGCGGGAGGATGGCTGTATCTCAGGAGCACAATGCCCACCCATACCATACAGCGAGACCCTGTCTCTGTACCCATCAAACAGGGTATCTGGGGTTGATGTGCCCATCGTCCTGATCACTCTGGTGGCTGAGTGGGGAGGATCACCAGAGCCTGCGAATTCGAGGCTGTTGGTGAATGACAGTCGTGTCCCCAAGCCCCAGCCTGGGTCACACCAGACCCTGTCTCCAAAAAGCATCAGAATCATACACAGATTCTCATCTACTCATGGTGTATTCACAGGACGACGGGCATTATACATAGGAAA
>NW_006971058.1:3437-4198 GCF_000164805.1 Carlito syrichta | reverse complement strand
CCTGCAGGTACAACACCAGCCTGGGAAACAGGGCTGGATCTTGACTTGGACATCAAAAAATTAAGCCAAATATTAACCGGGCAAGGTGGCACAGGCCTGTGGTTCTAGCCAATTTGGGGGCCAAGACGGGAGGACTGCCTGAGTTCCACAGGTGGAGTTCACTGTGGCCATGAGCATTCCCCTGTGCTTCGGCCTGGGCAACAGTGTGGGATCCACCTCCAAATAATAATAACCATCACCACATCCACCACCACTACCCCTGACACCCAGCGTGAAGACTCTCCCTCAGGGATGGAATAGTAAAGGCACTTTCCAGCATGTCTTTCATGGGAAGTTTCAAAGGTGGCCACCAGTCATGGTCGGCACTCCCATTTGGCCACGTGTTCCAGAAAGCCTGCCTCCACCCTCCATACTCGTGTCCCATGGCAAAGATGCATGTGAGCTCACGGAGCAGACAGTCCTGAGCTAAGGCAGCCGTTGGTCACAGAGTGATCAAGGCAGTCCAGCAACGTCGCGGCCGGTCCAGCTTCCAGTCTCTCTGTAAGCCACCTTTGGGCCAGGGTAGGGCCTCTTCTTCTCCCAATCAATCCATCATCCCACACCCACGTGGACAATCCCTGGGGAGCCATGGACGCCCATCATGATGACGTGGGAGGCATCTTTTTTGTCACCGGACTCTGTCGGCTGTGCTGGGACATAGCAGCATGATCATTGCTCCCGGCGCCTCAAGCTACAGAGCTCAGTGATCCTCCTGATCCCTG
>NW_006971058.1:1961-2891 GCF_000164805.1 Carlito syrichta | reverse complement strand
CAAGTGGACGGCATGAGCCTGCAGGTACACACCAGCCTGGGAAACAGGGCTGGATCTTGACTTGGACATCAAAAAATTAAGCCAAAGATTAACCGGGCAAGGTGGCACAGGCCTGTGGTTCTAGCCAATTTGGGGGCCAAGACGGGAGGACTGCCTGAGTTCCACAGGTGGAGTTCACTGTGGCCATGAGCATTCCCCTGTGCTTCGGCCTGGGCAACAGTGTGGGATCCACCTCCAAATAATAATAGCCATCGCCACATCCACCACCACTACCCCTGACACCCAGCGTGAGGACTCTCCCTCAGGGATGGAATAGTAAAGGCACTTTCCAGCATGTCTTTCATGGGAGGTTTCAAAGGTGGCCACCAGGCATGGTCGGCACTCCCATTCGGCCACGTGTTCCAGAAAGCCTGCCTCCACCCTCCACACTCGTGTCCCATGGCAAAGATGCATGTGAGCTCACGGAGCAGACAGTCCTGAGCTAAGGCAGCCGTTGGTCACAGAGCGATCAAGGCAGTCCAGCAACGTCGCGGCCGGTCCAGCTTCCAGTCTTTCTGTAAGCCACCTTTGGGCCGGGGTAGGGCCTCTTCTTCTCCCAATCAATCCATCATCCCACACCCACGTGGACAATCCCTGGGGAGCCATGGACGCCCATCATGATGACATGGGAGGCATCTTTTTTGTCACCGGACTCTGTCAGCTGTGCTGGGACATAGCAGCATGATCATTGCTCCCGGCGCCTCAAGCTGCAGAGCTCAGGTGATCCTCCTGATCCCTGGTTGATAATTTAGAGTCAGAATCGCCAGGTATCAATAATTTAAGAAAACAATTATATCATCATTTGCCGTTCTGGGAAGATAAGAGGCGCTATCAGTTGCCATAGCTTTTATACAGGAGTTTAAACAACTGAAATTTCAAGGGAGCATTCTG
>NW_006971058.1:0-1827 GCF_000164805.1 Carlito syrichta | reverse complement strand
TTCAGTGTTTTGGTGATAAGTTTTATGGGATTGCTGAGCTTGATTGACTAAATAATCTACAAGGAGGGGGCACATGACCGATTTTGTCAAAGAATCTGCTAATTGATTATCTTGATGTAGAGTTCCAGGGAGTCTTGCCCCAGGGTTAGCCCTGTGAGGAGCAAGCAAGTCCTCCCTGTGGATTGAGGCATGTGGAAGGGTGTGCGTCCCAGCAAAGATATGCCTCTGTGACAGGCGCTCCCCTGGTATGGGGTTGGCAACCAACTCTGGCTCCTTTCTCTGGGGTCCCGAGTAGTCAGAAGGGAGCAGGACTCATGGTGGGGCCCTGAGTGGGGTGTGGAGGCCAGATGCAGTGGCTCACACCTGTCATTCTGGCACTCTGGGAGGCTGAGGCAAAAGGATTGCCTGAGTCCCTGGGTTGAAGACCAGGCCAGGCACCTTGGTGAGACCTCGTCTCAACAAGAAGCCAAAAAAAATGAGCCAAGTGTGGTGATGCACGCCTTTCATTCCGGGCACTTCGGAGGCCACAGTGGTAGGATTGCCAGGTGAAGACTGCAGTGGCCAAGAGGAGGCCCATGTGCTCTGGCCTGGGTGACAGAGTGGGACTTTGACTCAGAATAATAACACCAAACACCACCACCACAAACACAAGATGGGCTCAGGAAATCAAACTGGAATCCCAGCTCTTTGGAGGCCAAGGCGAGTTGACAGCCTGAGCCTGTGGGTCCAAGACAAGCTCAGGACACTGGGTGAGACCTTGTCTCGGCCATGAAAAATAAATCCAAAGATTAACTGGGCGTGGTGGCTCTGGCCTGTGGTTCCAGCCACTCAGGGGGCCAAAGCTGGAGGATAGCCTGAGCCTGGCAGGTGGAGTCCATGGTAGCCGTGAGTGTGCCCCTGAACTCTGGTCTGGGTGACAGAGCAGGATTCCAACTCCAAATAATAATAGTCACCACCACCACAACCACCAGCACCCCTGCCATCCAGCGTGAGGTGTCACCCTCAGGGATGGGAGAGGAAGAGGGACTTTCCCGCCTGTCATTCAAGGGAGGTTTCAACTGTGACAACCGGCACATCCATCCTGCCCTTTCAGCCACATGTCCCAGAAGGCCTGCTTCCAACTCCCACAAAAGTTCCCCATGGCAAAGACCCATGTGAGCTCACAGAACAGAGGGCTCCAAGTTAGGGCAACTGTCAAGCACAGAGTGATCAAGGCAGTTCGGCAACACCACAGCCAGCCCTGGTTCTGGTTGCCGGGTCTGCTACGTTCGGGCAGGGGTAGGCTCCTTCCTCTCCCAATCACTCCATCGTCCCTTACCCACAGGGACCTTTCACATGGAAGTCGATGATGCCCATTGTGATGCTCATGGGAAGCCCTTTTTATCGCCAGAGCCTCCATCAGCTGGTCTGGGATGCGAGGACATGATCGTGGCTTCCGGGGCCTCAAACTGCAGGGCACATAAGTCCTCCTGCCTTGGCCCCTGATCAGCCAGAACTCCGGGGACCACCACACCTGGCTTGAATTTGGGGACCTTTTGCTGAGACAAGGTCTGGCCACATTGCCTGGGGTGGTCTCTGACCCCTGGACTCAGTCAGCTTCCTGTCTGGGCCTCCCAGGGCACAGGGCTAATGGCCGTGAGTCATGGTGTCTGGCCTGGACTCGCACTTTGTGTCAGTAAGGGCGACACAAAGGAATATCCTGAGAGAGAGGCCACTGCCTCCAGTGTAGCTGGGACCATGGGTGCCACCACGTGTGACTCCACTGTTTGCACTACAGGGAGCAACGAAGTCTTGCTATGTGGCCCACCTGGTCTCAAACTCCAAGGC
>NW_006971057.1:0-607 GCF_000164805.1 Carlito syrichta | reverse complement strand
TTCAGGTGACCTCTTAAGTACAGAAAATTCTTGTGGGTGGGCAGGTAGGAATTGGTTTTTTGGGTTTGGAATATTCCACATTTTAGGGAGGTCTTGTGAAGGGGAACCAGGAATCTTGGATTCCAGTTCCCAAAGAACATTTTGGGCGTCTCTCTCTTGATATCCAAAAAACTGAAAATGTCGCTCACCAGGAACTGTGTCGGTATCCTGCAGCGTGAAGCAGGAAACTGGGTAATTAAGGTAGTCATATACAGGAAACTACACGTCACATTGCTAAGGAAGTATAAGTAAACTTTCTTATATGAGTACTCAATCCCAAAAACGACAGGCCGTCTTCCTAAGACGTAACCACGAATCAGGTTTTTGAAGTAGGAATGTGGGAAATGGGAGTCCTCACATAAAGGAAATTCACTGCCTATTGCTAAGTAAGAATAAGGAATCTGCGTTACTTAGGTCTGCAATCCCAAAAAAGCTTAAGGTCATCTTGGTATGGGCTAAACACAAATCATGGTGTTTTCGAGCATGAATCTGGAAATTGAGTCCTTACTTACAGGCAACTACATAACCTTTTGCTTAGAAAGAATAAGGAATCTGGGTTATACGAGTC
>NW_006971056.1:0-1016 GCF_000164805.1 Carlito syrichta | reverse complement strand
ATCAATGGTAGCTCCTTTCTCTTCTGAAGGTAGAGAAAACATATATGCCTTATTTTATTTGTCAAATAGTTGACTGAACATTCACGATATCCTGGGTACCAGGAACAAGGCTGGCAGGGTCCCTTTCTTCATGTAGTGTACATGTTGCAGAAGATGGTGAACAAGAAGACAGTTAAATAAACAAAGCCATTGCAGAGTGTGATCCATGTTATAAAGGTACTGGCGAGCTAAGGGTGGGACAACAGGGTAAGGAAAGGAGATGGTCAGGTACTACCTCAGGAAAGGGACAGAGCAGGTTCTGCAAAGATCTGGAGGAAGAACCTTCTGGAAAAGGAGAAGAATAAGCAAAGTCCTTGAGGTAGAAAAGGGCTTTGCACATTTGAGGAATAAAAAGGAGATGTGTGTGACTGGCTTGTAGTGAGCAGAGTGGAGATAAGATGAGACAGTATTGTAGAGGTAGAAGGAAATAGATCATACAGGGCCGGATAGACTGTGAGAAGGAGTTGACTTTCACTAGGACTGAAGTGATGTCAGGGCAAGTCACGTGTATATAGGCGGTTAGTAGAAGGACATAACAAGGATGCTGCCTAGCTGTATGGCATTAATTATTATTAATAAGTAGTATTGCCTGACAGTGCCACTCATTGAGATTAGGAACAGTGGGGGATGGTGCAATTTGGGGGAATTAAAGAAATAAAGGTTTACATTTTGGGCAAGTTAAGTTCCATGGTGAGTATAGATCTTTGAAAGTGTGAGCATTATTTGTGTCTAATCCTAAGGAAAAGGCTTAGCTATATTTCCTTTTCTGTGGCATTTAAGAAAGGCCTTCCAGAACTTACCTCTAGAAGTCTCAGTCTTTAAGTTTTGCTAAATCTTAGTTGGTAGGAAGCTAAAAGTTCAAGTTGCTAAAGATTGCTGATAGCCTGTGAGGATACCGTAGAGTCAGAATCTAGATTTGTTGACTGATAACAAAATGACTGGGAATGCTAAGGGGTTTACTTGGAATTTATGAGTGC
>NW_006971055.1:0-921 GCF_000164805.1 Carlito syrichta | reverse complement strand
TTCCACCTCACCCTCCAAGTAGCTGGAAATTCAGGCGTGTGTCACCATGGCTGGCTAATATTTTGATTTTTATGTAGAAATGAGGTCTCTCCAAATTGCCCAAACTGTTCTCGAACATCTGGAATCAGGCAGTCTTGAAAATTTGGCCTCCCAAAGTACTGGGATGACAGGTGTGAGCCACCAACCCAGTCCTCTTTTTTGTTTAGTTTTAAAATGTTCACTTTAGCTGGGTAATGTGACTTATGCCTGTCACCCCAGCACTTTGGCAGGTGGAGGAGAGAAGATTGCCTGAGCCCAGGGGTTTAAGACAAGCCTGGGCAAGTGGATGAGATCTCAGCCCTAGAATGAATAAAAAAACTAGCCGAGCATGTTGATACATGCCTGTATTTTCAGTTACTTTGTGAACTAAAGCCTGTAGTTCCAGCTACCGGGAAGACTGAGTAAGAAGGATCGCCTGAGCCAAGTAGACCGAGGCTGGGGTGGCCATGAGCATGTCACTGCTACCCAGTCTGGTCAACAGAGTGAGACTGGATTAAAAAAAAATAAGAATTAGAATTAAATTTTTTGAAATAAATTCCAGCCAAATCTATCTTTCTCTCTTTCTTTCTTTCTCTCTTTCTTTCTTTCTTTCTTTCTTTCTTTCTTTCTTTCCTTCTTTCTTTCCTTCTTTCTTTCTTTCTTCCCTTCTTTCTTTCTTTCTTTCTTTCTTTCTTTTTCTGATTTGGTGTCTCACTCTGTTGCCCAGGCTGGAGTGCAGTGGCACACTAACAGGCACTGCAGTCTTAATGTGCTGGGTTTAAGTGATCCTTCTTCCTCAGCCTCCCGAGTAGCTGGCAAAACCACACTTGGCTAATTTGGATTCTTCTACAGACCAGTTGACAAGATCTCTGTATTGTGGAATCCCAGCATTGTGGAAGGCAT
>NW_006971054.1:0-821 GCF_000164805.1 Carlito syrichta | reverse complement strand
TTTAAAGTATCAGTGGCATAGCTCACAGCTCAAGAGATGCAGCCCTGTGGACTGAGGACACAGCAATAATTATGCTTGCCTCTGACACTGGAACCAAGCTTTAACAAGATTAAGAATAACAATTACCATCACCTCCTAATTTGTGTTAAATAATCTGCTAGACACATAAAAAAAAAAAACCCAGTACACATTCTTAGAACTATGCTATAGTTCTACTTTACTTAAATATCCCATACCATTAGAAAACATTAATTCATCCCAGGTATGTTCAGCAGAGGAGATGCTGAGACTGATGTTGAGGCTAATTTGTCAGCATCTATCCACCAAACCATTTACTGGGCATGAAGATGGAGGAGTCCTTTCATTGACTCAGCAAACATCTGCCTCAAACAAGGCACAAAGCCAAGTAATGCCTGGAGATACAAAGTTACAATGCCTGACAAGTATAACAAAGAATTTAGAATACTAAATAGCAATAATTGCTAATTAATAGAACTGATAATATTAATCATAATAAACTACTGGTTATTAATAAATTTATAGTTATTAATAACAAAATAATAAGTAATAGAATATGATAGATGAAGTCTAAATAGTCGGTTTCTTTTTAAAGTCCAGAACTCTTCTCTTTTAGTGATACAAAAAGCCAACTACTTTAATTATGTTCAAAGGCATTTATATAAAAAATAATCTGTAACAGACTGTCATATGAACAGAGTCCAGATCACAAAACAACTCTCAAGAGACCTCAAGGCCTTTAGCACACATTAGCAAAGGCCCTGAGGTCCAGGGTCTGAAAGTCTTGGCACATGTGCACTTTG
>NW_006971053.1:0-10000 GCF_000164805.1 Carlito syrichta | reverse complement strand
GCAGAAGCAAAAGAAGCAGAAGAAGCAGAAGCAGAAGCAGAAGCAGAATCAGAAGAAGCAGAAGCAGAAGCAGAAGAAGCAGAAGCAGAAGAAACAGAAGCAGAAAAGCAGAAGCAGAAGCAGAAGAAGCAGAAGCAGAAGCAGAAGATGCAGAAACAGAAGCAGAAGGAGAAGCAGAAGAAGCAGAAGCAGAAGAAGCAGAAGCAGAAGCAGAAGCAGAAGAAGAAGCAGAAGCAGAAGAAGAAGCAGAAGCAGAGGAAGAAGCAGAAGCAGAAGAAGAAGAAGAAGAAGAAGAAGAAGAAGAAGAAGAAGAAGAAGAAGCAGAAGAAGAAGCAGAAGCAGAAGAAACCGAAGCAGAAGAAGAAGAAGAAGCCGAAGCAGAAGCAGAAGCAGCAGCAGAAGAAGAAGACGAAGCAGCAGCAGCAAAAGCAGAAGCAGACGCAAAAGAAGCAGAAGCAGTAGCAGAAGCAGAAGAAGCAGAAGCAGATGCAGAAGCAGAAGCAGAAGAAGCAGAAGCAGAAGAAGCAGAAGTAGAAGCAGAAGAAGCAGAAGAAGAAGCAGAAGACGCAGCAGAAGCAACAGAAGCAGCAGCAGAAGCAGCAGTAGAAGCAGCAGAAGCAGAAGCAGAAGAAGCGGAAGAAGAAGCGGAAGAAGAAGAAGAAGAAGAAGAAGAAGAAGAAGAAGAAACAGAAGCAGAAGAAGCAGAAGAGGAAGAAGCAGAAGCAGAAGCAGAAGCAGAAGAAGAAGAAGAAGAAGAAGAAGAAGAAGCAGAACAAGCAGAAAAAGCAGAAGAAGAAGCAGAAGAAGAAGCAGAGGAAGAAGCAGAAGAAGCAGCGGAAGAAGCAGAAGAAGAAGCAGAAGAAGCAGTAGAAGCAGCAGAAGAAGCAGAAGACGAAGCAGAAGAAGAAGCAGAAGCAGACGAAGAAGCAGAAGCGGAAGAAGAAGCAGTAGCAGAAGAAGAAGCAGAAGCAGAAGAAGCAGACGCAGAAGAAGCAGAAGAAGTAGAAGCAGAAGAAGAAGAAGAAGAAGAAGAAGCAGAGGCAGAAGCAGAAGAAGAAGAAGAAGAAGCAGAAGAAGAAGAAAAAGCCGAAGAAGAAGAAGAAGCAGAAGCAGAAGAAGCAGAAGAAGAAGCAGAAGCAGAAGCAGAAGAAGAAGCATAAGAAGAAGAAGAAGAAGCAGAAACAGAAGAAGAAGAAGCAGAAGCAGAAGAAGCAGAAACAGAAGCAGAAGCAGAAGAAGCAGAAGGAGAAGCAGAAGCAGAAGCAGCAGAAGCAGCAGAAGCAGAAGCAGAAGAAGCAGAAGAAGAAGCAGCAGAAGCAGCAGAAGCAGCAGAAGCAGCAGATGCAGCAGCAGAAGCAGGAGCAGAAGAAAAATCAGAAGCAGAAGCAGAAGAAGAAGCAGAAGAAGCAGAAGCAGAAGAAGAAGCAGTAGCAGAAGCAGAAGAAGAAGCAGAAGCAGAAGCAGAAGAAGAATCAGAAGAAGAAACAGAAGCAGAAGCAGAAGAAACCGAAGCAGAAGCAGAAGAAGCAGAAGCAGAAGCAGAAGAAGCAGAAGCAGAAGCGGAAGAAGCAGAAGAAGCAGTAGCAAAAGCAGAAGCAGCAGCAGAAGCAACAGAAGCAGCAGAAGCAGCAGAAGCAGAAGGAGCATCAGAAGCAACAGCAGAAGAAGCAGCAGAAGGAGCAGCAGAAGAAGCAGCAGAAGCAGCAGCAGCAGCAGCAGAAGCAGCAGAAGCAGCAGCATCAGCAGCAGCAGAATACGATGAAGAAAAAGAAGAAACATTGGAGAAACATTTGCCAGCCTCTCATCCACCTTTACAGCTGGCTTTCTTCCATAAGTGCCATCTCCTGGCTGGAGGTCAACAGTACAGCCCACCAAATTGAATACAATACCTCAGATTCTGGGAAGGAATGATCTCAAATGTCAACTAATAATACTTTCCAAGCCACTCCAGTCACTCACGATGCTGTGAGCCAGTGCAGGTAACACAGCACAGGACTGCCACTGCTAGCAATTGAGAAAGTCTTCAGACCAAGGTTATATTTAACCAAGTGACCGACAGTGACTATGTCAGTGCCCTACCAACCTAATATAATAATGAATTATCTGCCTAAATGAGAAGGAACCAGAAAAATAATTCTGACAATATGAGGAAAACTTTTATGGGCCTTGCTAGATGCCTAAACATCCAGGTACAAGAAGCCTAGACCTCAGAAGATTCATTGCAAAAAGTTCATCTCCAAGGTATATAATCATCCAGCTATGCAAAGTTAATGTAAAGGAAATAATTTTAAGAGAAGTGAGACAAAAGCACCAAATAACTTGCAAAGATAAACCTATCAGACTAACAGTAGACTTCTGAGAGGAAACCATACAAGCTAGAAGGGTAGGGGTCCCATCTTCAGTCTCTTCAAAATGAATAACTGTCAGCCAAGGATCTGGTATCACATCAAAACTAAGTTTCATAAATGAAGGAGAAATAAGGTCCATTACAGACAAGCAAACACTAAGAGAATTTGTCACCTCTAGACCAGCTCTAAAGAAATACTAAAAAATGTTCTAAATACTGAAACAAAAGGACAAAATACACCAATAGAAAAAAATGCTGGAAATCATAAAGTTCACAGTTCATATGGAACACCAATACAACAGAGAAAATAAAGAAAGAAAGCAACCATATAACAACCAGAATGATGTATAGAACAGTACCTTACATGTTATTATTATTATTAACCCTTAATGCAAATGGTCTCAATGACCCACTAAAAGATATAGAATGGCAGAATGGATTAAAAAATTCTGCTGCCTTCAAGAGACCCACTTAACTCACAAGACTCCTATAGACTCAAGGTAAAAGGTGGGGAAAAGTATTCCACACAAATGGAAATAAAAAACAAACAGGTAGTCATTCTCATATCGGATAAAACAGACTTTAAATTAACAACAGTTAAAAAAACACAAAGATGACTATTATATAATGATAAAGGGATCAATTATATGAGAAAACAACATTATTTTTTAAATTAATTTTAGTTTTTATTTATTGTGGAGATGAGGTCTTGCCAAGTTGCCCGGGCTAGTCTTGAATCCGCAGGCTCAGGCAATCCACTCGCTTTGGCCTCCCAAAGTGCTGGCATTACAGGCTGAGCCACCAAGCCCGACTGAGAAAACAATATTTTAAATATACATATATAAAATATATGAATGTAACACCACCACCCACAACTTCATAAAGCAATTTCTACTAGACCTAAACAACAACAACAACACAAAAGATAGACAGCAATACAAAAATGGTGGGCGACTTCAGCACTCCACTGACAGCAGTAGATAAATTGTCAAGGCAGAAAGTTAACAAAGAAACAGTGGAATTAAATAGGACTCTAGAAGAAATGGAACTAACAGACATCTATAAAATACTCCATCTCCAAACAACAGAATATGCATTTTTTTCTCATCAGCATGTGGAACATTCTCCAAGATAGATCATGTGGTAGGCCACAAATCTAGTCTCAATAAGTGCAAAACAGTTGACATTGTCTCAAACAACTTCTCAGACCACAGTGAAATAAAAACTAGAAATTAACTCCAAGAAGAACTCACAAAACAAAGCAAAAACATGGAAGTTAAATAATTTGCTCCTCAATGATCCTTGGGTCAAAAATGAAATCCAGATTCAAAATTCTTAGAACAAATGAAAACAATGAAACAAGTTAGCAAAGCCTCTGGGAATCAGAGGAAAATTTATAGCATTTAGGGACTTCATTAATAAGACTGACAGATTGCATATTGACACCCTAACATCATATCTCAGGGAACTTGTAAAACACAGAGAAACAAAACCTAAAGGTAGCAGGAGAAAAGAAATAACAAAGATCATAACAGAACTAAATGAAATTGAAATAAAAGAATTACAAAGGATAAAGAAAACAAAAAAATTAGTTCTTCTAAAAGATAAACAAAATCGATAAACCACTAACTATTTCAGAAATGAAGAAGACTCAAATTAGTTCAATCAGAAATGAAAAAGGAGACATTGCAACTGATATGACAGAAAATTAAAAGATAATCCAAGACTATTATGACTACCTATATACAAACTAGACAATCTAGAGGAAATGGATATGTTTTTGGAAACATACAATCCCCCAACACTGAATCAGGATGAAAAGACCAATATTGAACAGCAAGATTGAAACAGTAGTTAGAGTCTCCCAACAACAATGGCAACGATAGTCCAGTACCTAATGAACTCACAGCTGAATTATACCAGACCTTCAAATAAGAATTGGTACTGATTTTACTAAAGCTATTCCACAAGATTCATTCTAATTCATTCTATGAGTCCAGTATTACTCTAATACCAAAGCCAGGAAAAGACACAACAAAAAAAGAAAACCATGCACCAATATCCCTTATGAGTATAGACACAAAAATCCTCAACAAAATATTAGCAAATCAAATTCAACAGCACATTAAACACACACACACACACACATACACTCATACACCAGGACTAAGTGGGTTTTATCTCAGGGATACAAGGGTGGTTCAACATACACAAGTCAATAAGTGTAATTTAGTACATAAACATAATTTCTTAAAAAAATTATATAATAATTTCAATAGATGTAAAAATATTGATAAAATCCAGCATCCCTTCATTATAAAAACCCTCACCAAAAGAGGCATGGATGGAACATTCTTTAAAATAATAAAAGCTATATATGACACACCTACAGTCAATGTCACCCAGATTGGAGAAAAATTGGACACATTCCCCCTGAGAGAAGAAACAAGGTGAGGATGCTCAATTTCACCACTTCTATTCAACATAGTACTGGAAGTCCTAGCCAAAGCAATCAGGCAAGAAAAGGAAATAAAGGGTATCCAAATTGGAAAAAAAATCAAACTATTTCTGTATGCCAACAATATGATCTTATACTTAGATAACCCTAAGGAATCCTTCAAAAGATTCCTGAGCTTTATAAATAAATTCAGTGAAGTTTTGGATACAAAATCAGCACACACAAATCAGTAGCACTGCTATATATACACCAATAGCAACTGACTAAGTTGAGAATCAAATCAAGAACTCAATTCCATTTACAATAGCAGCCAAAAAAGTGAAAATACCTAGGAATATATTTAACCAAGGAAGTGAAAGATCTCTGTAAGGAGTACTACAAAACTCTGATGAAAGAAATTGCAGAGGACACAAACAAATGGAGAAACATTCCACATTCATGGATTGTAAGATCAACATTATTAAAATGACCATATTACCCAAAATAATCTGCAGATCTAATGCAATCTCTGTCAACTTACCAATGTCATTTTTAACAAAATTAAAAAAAAATGCTAAAAGTCATAAGGAACCAAAAAAGGGCCAGAATAGTCAAACGATCCCAAGAAAAAGAACAAAGATGCAGGCATCAGAGTACCTGACTTCAAATTATATTACTAGACTTTCATTACCAAAAAAAGCATGGTACAGTAAACACCAAACATTTGCAACTGACTGATCTTTGACAAAGCAGACAAAAGTATACACTGCACTGTGGAAAGGACACCTTATTCAACAAATGGGACTGGGAAAATTGGATAGCTACATGCAGAAAAATGAAACTTGATCCCTATCTCTCCCCATATTCAAAAATTAACTCAGGGTGGATTAAAGACTTAAATGTCAGACCTAAACCATTAAAATCCTAGAAGAAAACTTAGGAAAAACTCTTATGAACATCAGTCTAGGCAAAGAACTTATGGATAAAAAACAACCTCAAAGGTAAGTGCAACTAAACAAAAATAAATATGTAGAAGTTAATTACACTAAAAATCTTCTGCAAAGCAAAAGAATCAGTCAACAGAGCAAAATAGGCAACTTACAGAATAGGAGAAGACAAAAGATTAATATCTAGAATCTACAAATAACTCAAGAAAATAATACAAAAAAAGCAAATAGCCCTATAAAATAGTGGGCAAATGGAGTGAATACACATCTCTCAAAAGAAGATATACAAATGGCCAACAAACATATGCAAAAATGCTAAGCATCACTCAAAATCAGAGAAATGCAAACTAAAACCACAATGAGACACCACCTTATACCAGTCAGAGTGGCCGTTACTTAAAAATATAAAAACACTAGGTGTTGGTGCAGATGCAGAGAAAAAGGAACAACTTTTTGGTTGGTTGGAGTGTCAATTAGCACAACCTAAACATAGATCTACCATTTGATCCAACAATCCCATTACTAGATTTCTACTCCATGGAACAGAGGTCATTATATAAAAAAGACACCTGCATCTGTATGTTCATCTCAGCACAATTCACACATTGCAAAGATGTAGAATCAACCTAAATGTCCATCAGCTGATCAGAGGATAATGAAAATGTAGTATAGACACACCATGGATACTACACAGCCATAAAAAAGAATGAAATCATGTCCTTTGCAGCAACATGGTGGGAGTTGGCTATCATCATCCTGAGTGAAATGATTCAGAAACAGAAAACCAAGCATTGCAGGTTTCCACTCATATGTGGGAGCTAAATGGTCACAAAGATAGAAATAATAGACACTGGGGAAACCAATAGGGGAAAAGAGGGTGAGGGGTTAGAGTTCAGAAGCTACTTATGAAGCACAATGTTCACTATCTGGGGAATGGGCTACCTGAGACCCAACCCCCACCATGACACAATAGGTACATGTAGCAAACATGCATGTGTTACTCCCGAAGCTAAAATGAAAATGAAAACATTAAAAAATAAAAATGTCTATCTCTCTATGTAATATATATATTACATATATTACATATAGAGAGAGAGACAATCAAGTTTCATATATGTATATATATAAAACTTGATCCCTATCTCTCCCCATATTCAAAAATTAACTCAAGGTGGATTAAAGACTTAAATGTCAGACTTAATCCATAAAAATCCCAGAAGAAAACCTAGGAAGGAAAAACAAACTTTGATGTCATAAAAATATAAAGTTTAGCTTCATGATTTTTTCCCTCTGTATTAACTGTTTCATGTAAATGAGAAGGAAGGTAGAATGATTTGGAGATGAGAGAGGACTGAACATCCCTTTACTGCACTGTCATTCAATGAGCTGTATGTATCCTGACTAGAAACAGACTATTACAACATCTTATATTAAAAGAAAGAGATGTTTGATAGAGCAAATTAGCATTAATGCCTTCAAATGCTAATCACTCCTTGTTCTAATTCCTAGCCTACAAAAGATAATTCCAGGATTTCGGCTTGCCTACCTCTTCTGCCTCAGTTTCTCTCCCTTGAGAGAAAGAACTTAAATATCACAGGAACTCTGAGGTTTGTCACACCCTCTGAGGTCTTGGGAGATGCAGTTCCCTGTGAGATCAAGTTACTATTAGAAGGTAGCATTCTCACAAAGAAAGTACATTCTCACTTGTTTCGTATGCCCTCTGAGGTAAAGAATAGCAGAAAATCCCTGGTAACCCAGCATAACCCAAGGCAGGACCTCCCTCAATCCATTATTTTTTTGTTACTTGCCTCCGCTGCTGTTCCCCTATCCTTGGCCTCTTCTTTCTCCTACCCTGTCCTCATGGCATTCTCTGCTCATCAGGATCTCAGAATTTACACTGTCAATGTTTTGCCTCCTCAGATTCTGTTGGTAAAAATCATCTCTCTCCACTCTCAAGACATGTATTTCAGGTGAGGCATAACCTAGTGTCCACTTTAACACATGGCACAAATTGCCTGCCATGTCTTTAGCCTCTTCTCAGGAAAACTTCCTCTGCCTATGTTAAAAGACACTCCTTATGCTGTCATGTTTTGAACCACCAGAGTAAACTAATGTTAAAAGGATTTTTAACTAATGTTCAAAATCCACCACAGAAGCATGTTAAGACTATTAACCAATTTACATGGCAGGAAATCCAGTCCCCTAAATTTATAGGAAAAACATCTGGGACTAGATGCTACACAGTCCCACACTTTTTTTTTTTTTAAACTTTTCAGTCAATAATTGCTCCCCACCTCTCCACACAATAACACAGTATATGTGGAAGAAGTCAGTTTTCCATCCACTTGCAAATTCATTTAATTATTATTGAGAAATAAGTGTTCCTGTAATTTAGATACTCCTTTGCCCTGGTTGTAACATCTGTCTAATTCCTCTTATGACCATGTTAAATATAAATTTTAACACAGGTGGTTCATTTTGTGTCCATATGAGCATCCTCATTTTACCTAGTTCTTGGAAAGTATTCTTCAACAGTTCACTGCTGTATCTCCAGAGCCAGAATGGTACCTGTCACACAGTAGGCATTAAATAAATGTTTGTAAGATATTTGAATAATTTCAATTAGTAACTTCTGACTAGGGATGCATAAACACTCCTAGGTAGGGTTAGGGCTGACTTAAGCCTTGTGAAATCTGACAGGTTTTCCTTTGTCAATACTCTGAAACCTTTTTCTTACTTCCCAGTTTCATCTCCTATCTCTTATCAAGGATGAAAACTTCCTCCTGGCCAATGGTTCAAATCCTGACTTAATTTTAGGTAACCTTTACACCAATAACTGGTAAAAGACTGATGAGTAAACTGTCAAGGGATTTCATATTTTTCACAGAAAAATCAGACAAATTACATGATCTTGTCATATTATTTAGCAATCTGCCATCCCCTTTGCCAATTTGAAGCTGCTAAAGTAAGGTGGAATGACTGCTGATGCAGAATGTTTTGAGTAACCCTTTCCTCCCTTATGATTAAGCAGTATTTTACAAAGGGTTTTCACCTTCCCCTCCTTAATCTCAAGCATCCTGTGAAGTAAGCTGTATCTGCCTCATTTTACAATGAGGGCAGTAATCTTGGGATGTAAATATGAGCATTTGAACCAGGAATGACTTTAGATTTGTGTATCTGACCAACAAGTAGCAAACCTGAGTTTTCTAATTTATTGCACAGAAATGGATGTTATAGCCTTAGCATTACTGTCTAAAGCACTTTGGTAATCCTGATGCTTTCTTTCAGTGTGGTGCTTTTGAAAATATGGAATTAAAGACCTGAGCTTTTATCAAAGACATGCTACTGGTAGTATAAACTTGGTAGAAGTTGAGAAATGTTGTGAGTAAAACTGAAGAACTAAAACATTTTACTCTAAAAATTAAGTTTTGATAGATGCCTTTAAGTAATACAGTAATGTGCTTCTTCATTTTGAACATGTTAATCATAAATATGTATATTCTCATGCATCCCATCTTTACCTGAACTTAATATTCCACCAGTATGAAGATGTCTCTTGTCTTTCCTATTGCAAGAAAAAGAGTTCTGCATGTGTTCTTCTAGCTCTTCCAAACTGTAGAGTTCTTCAGAACTAACTGTCCATAGGGACTTCTACCAGAAACAAGGAATAAAAGTAATTTTCACTATTCATCCCCCTATGTACAACTAAAATCCCTGGGCATTATACATAAAACAAACACAAGAGTCTGAAGGGTGGAGAGCAGGTGACAGATAGCTAGAGAGCCTTCTCAACAAATGGTGCTGGAGCAATTGAACATCCATGGGGGGAGCAAAAAAAATCAACCTTTTACAAATATTAATCCAAATTGGATCATGAACTTAATTATATGTAAAAATAAATAAATAAAACTCAGATAAAAAACAGGAGAAAATTATTATAACCTAGGGCTGAATAAACAAGTTCTTAGATTTGACATTAAAAATAGAATTTGCAAAAGGAAAAATTAATAAATTGGACTTTGCTGAAATTAAAACTTTTGCTCTTTGAATCCATTAAAAGAATGAAAAGACAATGTAGACCAGAGGAAAATATTGCAAACCAGTACTGCATATCCAACAAATGATCTCCAGGATATATAAAGAACCCTTGAAATGCAATAGCATAAATAAAACAATTTAATTAGAATATAAGAAAGAGGCATGAAGAGATTGTTCACTGAAGACAGCACACAGGTGGCAAATAAGCCCACGAAAAGATGTTTAATATCC
>NW_006971052.1:0-618 GCF_000164805.1 Carlito syrichta | reverse complement strand
TGTGATTGCCACAGTTTGGAGGCCGAGGTTGAGAGGATGGCCTGAGTTGTTAGACTTGAGTGTAGCCTGGGCAACGTAGTGCAGAAAGAAAAGAAAGAAAAGAAAGAAAGAAAGAAAGAAAGAAAGAAAGAAAGAAAGAAAGAGAAAGAAAAAGAAAGATAGATAGATATCCATTCTTCTGCCACCCTTCTGCCCTCAGTCCTTCCACTCCAAACCACCTCACATGTGAGGGTCCCACAAGCTCGGCAACTTTGAGTCCAAACCAACACCACAATGGCTGCCCCTGGTTTGGTGTGGGAGATCCTGAGGCTAACTGACCAGGTTCCAGCCGGCTCTCCTCTCCGAGGTGAGAAATGTGTCCCAGGCAGGCCGACCCTCTGACTCAGCAATGAGGACCTTCTGACAAGAAAGGTCAGGGACATATCCCTTACCCTGGGATATTTCAAACCCCTTAATCCTATTTTTTCTGGGTTTAGAGCCAGTCACTCTGGAAACACACCATGAGCAGTTGAGAACCTGTGTATGATTCTGATGGTTTTGGAGACAAGATCTACCTCTGTGGCCAAGGTTGGGGCCCGGGGACATGACTGTCATTTACCACTATCTGTGAAATCGTGG
>NW_006971051.1:0-535 GCF_000164805.1 Carlito syrichta | reverse complement strand
GCCATGAGCATGTCACTGCTACCCAGTCTGGTCAACAGAGTGAGACTGGATTAAAAAAAATAAGAATTAGAATTAAATTTTTTGAAATAAATTCCAGCCAAATCTATCCTTCCTTCCTTCCTTCCTTCCTTCCTTCCTTCCTTCCTTCCTTCCTTCCTTCCTTCTTTTTCTGATTTGGTGTCTCACTCTGTTGCCCAGGCTGGAGTGCAGTGGCACACTAACAGGCACTGCAGTCTTAATGTGCTGGGTTTAAGTGATCCTTCTTCCTCAGCCTCCCGAGTAGCTGGCAAACCCACACTTGGCTAATTTGGATTCTTCTACAGACCAGTTGATGAGATCTCAGCATTGTGGAATCCCAGCATTGTGGAAGGCATAAGCTAGAGGACTGCCTGAGCCCAGGTTTTTGAGACTAGACTGGGCAACTTGATGAGACCTCAGCTCTACAATGAATAAAAGGTAAGGCTGACATGGTGGTGCATGTCTGTATTTCCAGCTACTTTGTAAGATAAAGCCTATAGTTCCAGCTACTTGGAAC
>NW_006971050.1:2219-2872 GCF_000164805.1 Carlito syrichta | reverse complement strand
AGATGCTGGAATATTTTACAAAAGTCAAAAAATAGTATTATTAATACCTCAGGATGCAATAAAATGCCGTTGCTATTCATTTCATTTAATGTGCTAACTCATCACACGCATAGCAAATCCAAAGTTGTTAATGTGGGCCACAAATTCTAACTGAGCAGTATAGGGCTTTCTCAGACCTAATCTCTCACTCTTTTAAAAAAAAAAATTTTATTTTAAGATGTGGGGTACAATTCAGGGTTAGGTATACAAATGTTCATTATGCATGTACCCCTGTTGATAAGGTGTGCCCCCCTTCCCCTGGCAGTTTCCCTCAACTGCCAATCCCACCCTCCAGCCCCTGGCAGTTTCCTACTACTGCCAATCCCTTTCTTATAGTATTAGGATAATTGTTCAAAGTCCATTTATGAGTGAGAACATAAAGGACCTTGAACAAGAACACCGTTCTTTGTTTCCATAATAGATCACTGAGTATGATCAACTCTAAATCCACCCAAGTTGCTGCAAAGTCCATATGTTTGTCTTTCTTTATGGCTGCATAATATTCCATTGTGTATATGTACCACATTTTTTTTTTTTTCAATTAATCAGTATTTTTATTATAGTTTTGTGGGGTACAGTTAAGGATTAGGTGTACAATTACGTTTCATTCAGAC
>NW_006971050.1:0-827 GCF_000164805.1 Carlito syrichta | reverse complement strand
TCATGACAATACAGAAATTCATATGGAAACATAAATGACCACGAATAGCCAAAACAATCCTTAGCAAAAGAAACAGAGCAGGAGGTATCACACTTCCAGACTTCAAACTTTACTACAAGGCTACAATAATCAAAACAGGCTGATATTGGTACAAGAGCAGGCATATAGACCAATGGAACACGATAGAGATTCCGGAAGGAAGGTCTCAATTTCTCAACTAACTCATCTTTGACAAAGCCTCCAACAACAACCACTGGGGAGAAGAGAACCTATTCAGTAAATAGTGCTGGGAAAACTGGCTGATCACATGCAAAGTTTGAAACAGGACCCCTACATATCACCATACAAAAATTAAGTCTAAATGGATTACTAAATGGATCAAAGACCTAAATGTAAAATCTCAAACTCCAAGAATCCTAGAAAATGCAGGTGATGCCTTTATGGAAATTGGAACTGGCAACGAATTTCTGATCAAAACCCCAAGTGCCCATGCCATAAGAGATAAGATAGACAAGTGGGACCACATCAAATCTCTCACTCTTAAACTGGATAACAGCTCCACAGGCTTTTTTGCAGCACCTCGAATGGGCCAAACACTTGACTACTCAGCTACTGTTTGAATCTACTGTTACCTCTTTCTGAACTGTCTTTCCTCCCATATAGAATGGCCTGCTTCTTCATTTCATGCAAGTTTCTGCTTAAATGTTGTCTCCTACTAGAAGCCTGCCTTGATTACACTATCTAAAATAGCAGACGGCTTGATGGCTTAGCCTGTAATCCTGCGCCTTGGGAGACTGAGGTGAGTGGATTGCCTGAGCCCGCGGGTT
>NW_006971049.1:0-320 GCF_000164805.1 Carlito syrichta | reverse complement strand
TACTGGGGTTCATATAGAGGAGGACAGTCACTGTGACACCTATTACAAAAGAAGGTTACTCATTGGAGAACTCATCTGAGAGTTGAAGCAATCACTGAGACAACCATCACAGAAAAGAACCAGTGGCTGGGGCAGCCATCACAGAGGAGAGCCAGTCACTGGGACACCCACAAAGTAGAACAAAGTAGAACAAGTCACTCTGGCTCATGTCACAGTTGAGTGCCTATCACTGATGTATCCTTCACAGAGGAGGGCCAGTCACTGGGGCACCCATCACAGAAGAGGAAAAATTAGTATGGTATTCACAATAGAGAAGTATC
>NW_006971048.1:0-762 GCF_000164805.1 Carlito syrichta | reverse complement strand
TGCTAGCTTAAGTCAGCTAGGAGGAGTCAACTGTCTAGCCAGTTTGCTAGATAGGTAGCCAGTTAGTTAAGTCAGCTAACTAGCCAGCTGACTAGCTGGTTAAGTTAGCTAGTTAAGTCAGCTGGAAACCAGCTGGCTAGCTAGTTAAGTCAGCTCATTAAGTCAGTTGGCTATCCAGCTGGTTAGTTAGTTTAAAAGCTAGTTAAGGCAGAAGGTTATCCATCAGGCTAGTCAGTTATTTTAGCTAGTGAACTCAGCTGACTAGCTAGGAAGCTAGCTATATAAGTCAGCTAGTTATGTCATCTAGCTGGCTATTTAAGCCTGCCAGTTAAGTCAGATGGTTAGTTAGATAGCTAGCTAGGTAGATAGCTAGTAAGGCAGCTAGTTAAGACAGCTGGCTGGCTAGGTAGCCAACTCGTTAATTCAGCTAGTTAAGTTAGCTTGCTAGATAGTTAAGTCAGCGAGCATAGTCAGCTGTCTAACCAGCTGCCTATCTGGGTAGCTAGTTAGTTAAGTCAGCTGGCTAGCCAGTTAAACAACTAGTTAAGTATCCTAGCTAAGTTAGCTCAGTAGCCAGTGTGTTAGGTAGGTAGCTAGGTTATTAAGTCAGCTGGCAAGCCATCGGGCTACGTAGGTAGCTAGCTAGTTAAATCAACTGTCTTTCCAGCGCTAGCTAGGTAGCCAGGCAGTTAGGTCAACCTGCTAGCCAGCTGGCTAGCTACTTAAGCCACCTAGTTAAGTCAGCTGGCTAGACATCTGGCT
>NW_006971047.1:0-301 GCF_000164805.1 Carlito syrichta | reverse complement strand
GTTGGCTAGCTACATAAGTCACCTAGTTAAGTCAGCTGGCTATGCATCTGGCTAGCTAGGCAGCTAGATAGTTAAAACAGCTGTCTAGCCTGCTGGCTAGCCATTTAAGTCACCTAGTTAAGTCATCTGGATATCCAGCTGTCTATCTAGGTAGCTTACTATATAAGTAAGCTGTCTAGTCAGCTGGCTAGCTCGTTAAGTCACCTATTAAAGTTAGCTAGCAAGCCAGGTGGCTAACTACATAGCAGGCTAGTTAATTCAGTTGTGTAGCAAGCAGACCAGCTATATAATTTTGCTAGTT
>NW_006971046.1:0-2877 GCF_000164805.1 Carlito syrichta | reverse complement strand
TCTACCTCTCTAGCCACCTGAATAGCCAGCTGACTTAATAGCTTACTTAATTAGCTAGCCAACTGGCTAGTCAATTGACTTAACTAGGTCACTAGCTAGATAGACTGCTGACTAGCCAGCTAACTTAACTGACTGCCTTAGCAAGCTGGCTTGCTTTCTAGTCAGTTGAATTAACTAGCTTGCTACATAGCTCGCCAGTTGGCTATGCAGCTGAATTAGCTAGGTGACTTATCTAGCTAGCCAGCTGTTAGCCAGCTGACTTAAGTAGCAAACTAACTAGCTAGCCAGTGGGTTAGTCAGCTGACTTAACTAGGTGACCTATGTAGCCAGCTGGTAGCTACCTAGCTAGCAAGCTGGCTAGCCAGCTGACTTATCTATCTGAATTAACTAGCTAGCCAGCTGGCTAGGCAGCTGAATTATTTGCCTAGCTACCAAGGTAGCCAGCAGGCTAGCCAGCTGACTTAACTAGATGACTTCACGAAGTACCCAGCTGGCTATCCAGCAGACTTAACTAATTAGCTACCTACATAGACAGCTTGATAGCCAGCTGACTTAACTAGCTGACATAACTAGACACTTGATGGCTAGCCAGCTGACTTAACTAGCTACCTACCTGCAGAACCTGCTGACTTGTCAGCTGACTGGCCAGAGAGTTGACTTAACTAGGTGACTTAACTAGCTAGCCGGCTGGCTAGCCAGCTGACTTAACTAGCTAGCTTACTTGCTAGTCAGCGGGCTACCCTGCTGACTTAACAAAGTGACACTAGCAAGCTGGCTGACTTAACTAGCTGGCTTATCTAGCTAGCTACCTTGCTAGCCAGCTGTCTTAGCTATCGGATTTAACTAGCTAGCTACCTAGCTAGCTATCATATAGCTAGCAGACTTAACTAGCTGACTTAACTAGCTAGCTACCTAGCTAACCAGCTGACATAAATAGTTAACTAGCTAGATAGATACCTAGCTAGTCAGCTCACTTATATAGTTATCTAACTAACTACTTACATAGATAACAAGCTGACTTAAATAGTTAGCTGCATAGCTGACTTAACTCAATGTCTAATTAGCTTGCTGGCTGTCTTAACCAGCTGACTTAATTAGAAAGCTGACTTAACTAGCTGACTTAGCTAGTTGATTTAACTACTTAGCTAGCTGACTTAACTGACTGACTAAACTAGTTATCTAGCTGACTTTACCTGAATTAAATAGTTAGCAAACTATTTAACTAGCTGAATAGCTAGCTGACTTAACTAATTAGCTAACTAGTTAGGCAGCAAACATAACACCTGACTTATATACTTAGCTAAAGAGTGAACTAGCTGACTTAGCTAGCTGACTTTACTAGCCAGCTGGTTAGCTAGCTGAATTAGCTAGCTGACATAACTAGTTGGCTAACGAGATAGCTAGCTGACTTAATGAGTTGGTTAATGAGTTAGCTAACTGTTTTAACTAGTTGGTAAACGAGTTAATTAGTTGACTTAACTAGTTGGTTGAGTTAGCTAGGTGACTTAGCATGTTGACTGACAAATCAGATAACTAGTTAGCTGGTTTAACACATTGGATGACTACTCGGTCGTCTTGTTAACTGGCTTAAAAAGTTGGCCAAATAGTCTGCTGAATTATTGCCTTTTTTAACTAGTTGACTGATGAGTTGGTCCACTATTTGGCTTGGAAAACTGCTTAGCTTGCTGGTGTACTGACCTAACTAGTCAGCCAACTAGTTAGCTGAGCTAAATTGTCGACTGACAAGTTGGCCAACAGGTCAGCCAATAGGTTAGCTGACTTACCTAGTTGGCCGGATAGTACAAAGACCGGTTAGCTGAGTTAACTTGTCGGCCGTTCAGTCAGCCGACAAGTGAGCTGACTTAACTAGTCTGCCGGCAAATAAGCAGACTGGTCAGTTTACTTAACTAGTTGGCTGGCAAGTGAGGCACCTGGTCAGCTGACTTAACTAGTCGGCCAGTGAGTGAGCCAACTGGTCAACTGACTTACCTGTCGGCCAAGAGTGAGCTGACTGGTCAGCTGACTTTAGTTGGCTTGCGAGTGACTGACAGGCCAGAAGACTTAACTAGTCGGCTGGCGACTGAGCTTACCTGTAAGCCGAATTATCTAGTCGGCCCTCGAGTGAGTCAATGGGTGACTTTCTTTAACTAGTAAGCTGGTGAGCGAGCTGAATAGTGAGTTGACTTAACTACTCAGCTGGCGAGGCAGCCAACTTGTTAGTTAACCTGTTGGCCTGTGAGCGAGCTGACAAGTTAGTTGTACATTTGGCTGGTGAACGAGCTGACTAGTTGGCTGACCAGTTGGCAGATAAGCAATCCAACTAGTTAGATGACCTGATGGAAAGCGTGTGAGCCCACTAGTTAACTGACCAGCTGGCTGAGTTGTTGGCTGACTAGTTAGCTGATTTGCTAGCTGATTTCACTTGCTAGCTGGCTAGATAGCTGACAACTCACTGACTAGTTAGTTGTCTGGATAGCTGGCTAGCCAGCTGACTTAAATAGCTTGCTGTCTAGCTAGCTTGTGGCCTGGCAAGCTGGCTAGCCAGCTAGCTTAAATAGTCACCTGGCCGGCTGCACAGTCAGATTGCCAGCCAGCTTTACTAGTCAGCCACACTTCTGGTCAGCTGGCTAACCAGCAGGTTTAAATAGCTGGCCACCTACATGACCAGCCTGCTAACAAGCTGGTGTACACTGCCAGGCACCTGACTAACCAGGTGGCTAACGAGTTGACTTAACTAGCTGACTTAACTAGATAGCCATCTGGCTAGCCAGTTGGATTAACTAGCTATCCACCTAGATAGTTAGCTGGCTAGTTGGCTCACCTAACTCACTGACTTAACTTGCTAGCCAGCTGGGTAGCCAGCTGAGTTTACTACCT
>NW_006971045.1:0-3397 GCF_000164805.1 Carlito syrichta | reverse complement strand
CAGCTACTTGCTCCGTTGATATGTTAAATCTGTCATTACAGATCCTCAGGTTCTTTCTGGTTCTCATGTTAGTTGTAATCCAAGATTTGGCCCTAGAAAACCTTTTGTTTCCTTGAACCATCTACGACCATAATCATATTCCCCAGAATCAACAGGTATATTGGTACAAAATTCCTCGATTCAGGTGACCTCAAAGTACAGAAAATTTTTGTGGCTGGGCAGGTAGGAATTGTGGTTTTGGGTGTGGAATATTCCACATTTTGGGGAGGTCTTGTGAAGGGGAATCAAGAATCTTGGATTTCAGTTCCCAAAGAACATTATGGACTTCTTTCTATTGATATTCACAAAACTGGAATTGTCGGTCACCAGGAACTGTCTCAGCATCCAGCAGAGTGAAGTAGGAAGCTGGGTAATGGAGGTCGTCATAAACAGGAAACTACACGACATATTGGTAAGGAAGTATAAGGAATCTTCCTTATGTGAGTCCTCAGTCCCAAAACTACAGACTGTCTTCCTAAGACGTAATCACGAATCAGGTTTTTGAAGTAGGAATCTGGGTAATGGTGGTCCTCACATAAAGGAAACTTCACTGCCTATTGCTAAGTAAGAATAAGGAATCTGCGTTACTCGGGTCCTCAATCCCAAAAAAAGCTTAAGGTCATCTTGCTATGGGCTAAACAAGAATCATGGTGTATTCGAGCACGAATCGAGAAAATGGATTCCTTATTTACAGGCAACTACATGACCTTTCAGTAAGAAACAGTAAGGAATGTGGTTTACACGAGTCCTCAATCCCAAAAACATACAGAGCATCTTGGAAAGTTCTAAAAGAATCAGAGTTTCGAAGCAGGATGTATCTAATGAGATTCAAAAGTACAGCAAAATACACAGCCCTTGCCAAGGAAGAAAAATAATCGGGGTTATAGCAGTCCTCAGGCCTTAAAATCAACAGGTCATCTGCTGTGGGCTAAACAAGAATCAGGGTTAAGAAGCTGGAACATAGGTAATAGCAGTACAAATATGCAAAATCTATATGATCTCTAGCTAAGGGCAACTAAGAAACCTGTTTTACATGGTACCTCCGTCACAATATCTACATGACATCTTGCCAATGGCAAAACCAGAATCAGTGTTTCTAAACAGGATTCTGGGGAAAGGGAATCCTCATATACAGGACATTACATGGCCCCTCACTAAGGAAGAATAAGGAATTTTTGATACACTAATCCACAATCCGAAAAATTATCACGGCATCTTGATGCAGTATAAACAAGAATCAAGGCTTCGAGCTTGTCTCATGTTTCAGAGATATTTGGCTTGTGGGTATTATGAATCAGTCATTTCAAGACTCCAGCAACATTCTGGTCCTCTTGAGAGTTGTAATCAGGTATCTGGTAGTACAAATCCCTTAATTCCTCGGGACAATTAAGGCCAGACTACCGGGGAAAAAGTATCATATTGCTGTATTTGGATGTAATTTTGGTCTTAAGATGAACTTGGTATCCTTACATTTCCGTTTGTACTTTATTTGTAGAGGGGCTGAGGGTTTTGCAGTTGCCAAAAATTTAGTACGTATTATTAAAATGTAACCAAGATCCATGGATTCCACGTCCCTAGGAAACATCTGGGCATCTGCATTTTTGTACATAGAGTTTGGTAATCCACATGGACAGGGAAATTCAGGGCATCTTACTGAGAACGGAAGGGAATCCGGTTCTTGGAGTTCTCTATTGCCTAAATCTACAAAATCTCTTGATAAGTTTTAATCAGCAATCTGGGCTTCTAGTTCGCCACATTTTTAGTGTGTCCTTGAAAAGGGACCAGGAATATTGGGTTCCAATTCCTGAATAACTTTATGGGAGTCTTTTCTTGATATCCAAGCAACTGGAATTCTAGGTCACCAGGAAATGTCTTGGCGTCTTGCTGAGAATGAAGCAGGAATTTCAGTAACGGGAATCCTCATATACAAATCACTACACGACCTGTTGCTAAGGAAGAATAAGGAATCTTGGTTACACAAGGCCTCCATTCTAAAATCCTACAGACCATCTTGCTAAGAGATAACCACCATTCAGGTTTGGGAGTAGGAATCAGGATAATGGGATTCCTCATATACAGGAAACTGCACTGTCTATTGCTAAAGGAGAATAAGGAATCTGGCTTACACGTGTCTTCCATCCCAATAAAACTTCAGGGTTTCATGCTAAGGGCTAAACACGAATTTGTGTTTTTGAAGCATAAACAAGGGAAATGAAATGCTCTTATACAGGCAAATGCACTGACTTTTCCTAAGAAAGAATAAGAAATGTGGGTGACATGCTTTCTCAATCTCCAAAAAAGTATACGACGTCGTCGTAAGATCTAAAGGAGAATCAAGCTTTCGACGCATGTATCTGTGAACAGGAGTACTCATATACAGGTAATGGCACGGCTGTTGCTAAAAATAAGGAATCTGGGTATACGAGTCCTCAGTCCTGAAAATCTACATGGCATCTTGCTGACGGCTAAAGAAGAATCAGGGATTCGAGGCATGAATGTGGGTAATAGCATTCTCATATACAGGATACTACATGGCCTATTGGTAATAAAAGAGAAGAAATCTGTTTTGCACGGTTTCCTCTATCATAAAATCTACAAGACTTCTTTCTAAAGGCTAAACAAGTATCAAGGGTTTCGAAACAGGAATCAAGAGAAAGAGGGTTCACATATAGGCACTACATGGCCTCCAATTAACTACGAATAAAGAATCATTGCTGTACGTGCCTTCAATCCTAAAAATTCCCTGGTTGTCTGCTATGGGACAAACAAGAAACAGATCTTCGAGCTACCCAAATGTTTCAGAGCAATTTAGCATTTGGATAGTATGAATCGGTCATTTCATGACTCCAGCAACATTCTGTTCCTCTTAAAAGTTGTAAATGGAATTGGGCATTCCAAGTCTGTTAGGTTCCTCAGAACAACTAAGGTCAGATTCCAGGACAAATAGAATCTTCTTGCCATATTTAGATGTAACTCTGCTCTTAGGGTGAACCCTGTATTACTTCCTTTCCGTGTCTCTTTTTATTTTGAGACGGGACAAGGAATTTGCACTTGCCAAATGTTTACTATGTGCTTTTAATGGTAACCAGAAATCATGGAATCCATGAACCTTGAAAATTTCCAGGGAGCTGTATTTTGATATACTGAATTTGGAATCTAAATTGATAGAAAAAAATCACGGCATCTTACTGAGAATACAAAAGAAATCCTGTTCTAGGCGTTCTCATTTTCCGGAATCTACAGGGGCTCTTGATAAGGTTTAATCAGCAATCTGGGCTTCTGGGTCCCTACATTTTCGGAACTACTTGCTCCTTGGATATGGTAAGTCTGTCATTACACATCCTCAGGATTTTTCTGG
>NW_006971044.1:0-315 GCF_000164805.1 Carlito syrichta | reverse complement strand
TCATCTTCCTCTTCATCCTGCGTCTGCTCTTCCTTATTCTTCTGCAGAGACAGGTTCTCTGCACATTACCCAGGCTGGTCTCAAACTCCTGGCCTCAAGCAATCCTCCAATCTAGGCAGACCAGTGTGCTGAGATTACAAGTGAGGGCCTTAATGCCTAGCTGATGTTCTTTCATTTTATAACAACACTGAGATGAACACACCTCTTATGCTCATACTTTAGGAATTCCTGATGATATGCCCTGAGTGATACCTGAAGAATGGAGAGTTGTTTATTGTGCCCAGGTTTCTGACACTTAGACCAAGTGCCTCTGGT
>NW_006971043.1:0-361 GCF_000164805.1 Carlito syrichta | reverse complement strand
TAAGTCAGCTAGTTAAGTCAGCTGGCTAGGCTGCTGGCTCCTAGGTAGTTAGGCAATTACGTCCCCTGGCTAGCCAGTTGGCAAGCTAGTAAAGTCAGCTAGTTTAGTCAGCTGGCTAACCAGCAGTCTAGCTAGTTAAGTCAGCTGTTGAAGTCAGTTAGCTAGCCACCTGGCTAGCTAGTTAAAAAGCTGGTTACGTCTGATTGGTAGCCAGCTAACTCCCTAGTTATTTCAGCTAGTTAACTCAGCTGGATAACTAGGTATCTAAGCAACTAAGTCAGCTGGCTAGACAGCTGGCTAGCTAGTTAAGTCAGCTAGTTGACAGATGGCTAGCCAGCTTGCTAGCTAGGTAGCTAGTTAG
>NW_006971042.1:0-365 GCF_000164805.1 Carlito syrichta | reverse complement strand
TAGACAGCTGGCTAACTAGTTAAGTCATCTAGTTGATTCTGCTGGCTAACCAGCTGGCTTACTGGTTAAGTCAGCTAATTAATTCAAGTGGCTAGTCAAGTGGGTAGGTAGGTAGTTAGCTAATTAAGTCAGCTGGCTAGTCAGATGGCCACCTAGTTAAGTCAGTGAGTTAAGTGAGCTGGCTAGACTTATGACTAGCTAGATGGATACCTAGTTAAGCCAGCTGGCTAGCCGGATATCTATCTAGTTAAGACAGCAAATGAAGTCAGTTTTTTAGCCGGCTGGCTAGCTAGGTGGCTGGTAAGTTAAGCTGGCTTTTTAGCAGCCTTGTCAGGTAGGTGGCAAGCTACTTAAGCCGGCTGCCT
>NW_006971041.1:1631-8313 GCF_000164805.1 Carlito syrichta | reverse complement strand
TCTACATAAAAACTGCTACATGACAGAACCCACACCTAGAGAAATTTTAAGAATTGGCACAGTTACTCACTTTGTGTAATCTAAAATCTTCTACCTGATGAATATTCTGAAGTAGATCCCTGTTCACTGAAGTCTTTCGATTAAGCTGCTTGAATACAAATGCTCAGTTCTGGCTAATGAAATGGATTTGCCATAGGGGTTTCTGCATAGTCTTTGGACAGTAGTTACAAGCATATGTTTCTGGGCATGTTTCCAACATAGCTGTAAGCTGTCACCTTATTTAACTGCTGTTCTTGTCAATTTTCACTAAAGCATATAAAATGCTGAAAAAAAATACAAAGCATCAATAAAACAAAAAAGTAGGTTTTTAAATAAGATAAACATTCACAGACCAAATACTAATTTAATCAAGAAACAAAGAGAGTAGATTCAAATCAGCTCTATGACAAATGCAAATGGAGACATTACAACTGATATGATAGAGATTTAAAAGATCATCTGAGACTATCATGAACACCTCTATGTAAACAAACTAGACAACCTAAGGGAAATGGAAAAATTCTTGGAGACATTCGATCCCCCAACCTTGAATCAGAAACAAATAGAGACCCTGAACACACCAATAAAAGTAACAAGATTGAAACAGCAATTAGAAGTCTCCCTGCAACAACAAAGTCCAGATCCTGATGGAATCACAGCTGAATTCGACCAGAGCTTCAAAGAAGAACTGATACCAGTTTTACTGAAGCTATTCCACAAGATTAAAGACGTGGGACTTCTCCCAAACTCATTCTACAAAGAACATGTCACTCTGACACCAGTGCCAGGAAAAGACACAACAACAGAAAACTACAGATCAATATCCCTTATGAACATACACGGGAAATTTTTCAAGAAAATATTACAAAACAAATTCAACAGCACATTAAAACACCAACAACAAAAAAACAAAAACAAAACACCATGACCAAGTTGGTTTTATCCAGGGATACAAGGGTGTTTCAACATATGCAAGTCAATTAACACGATCCACTATGTCAGCAGAATTAAAAACAAATGCATATGATCATTTTAATAGGTGCAAAAAAAGCATTTGACACAATCCAATATTCCTTCATGATAAAAACTCTTAGCAAAAAATACACAGAGGGATCATTCCTCAAAATAATAAAAGCCCTATACAACAAACCCACAGCCAATGTCATCTTGAGTATAGAAAAGTTGAGCTCTTCCCTCCTCAGATCTAGGACAAGGCAAGGATTCCCACTTCCAGTGCCTCTGTTCAACATACTACTGGAACTGCTCGCCAGAGCAATCAAACAAGAAAAAGAAATAAAGGGTATCTCAATTAGAAAAGAAGAAATCAGGCTCTCTCTGTGTGCTGACAATGCCATCTTATACCTAGAGAATCTCAAAGATGCCACCAAAAAACTCCTGGATTTGATAAATGAATTGAGAAAAGTTTCAGGACACAAAATCAACACACACAGATCAGTAGCACTGCCATAACCAATAGTGACCAAGTCGAGAATCAAATCAAGAACTCAATTTCATTTACAATAGCAGCTAAAAAGCACAAATACCTTTGCAAAATAAATATATTTAATCAAAGAAGTGAAAGATCTATACAAGGAGAACTACAAAACTCGATGAAAATTATTATAGAGGACACAAACAAATGGAGAAACATCCCATGCTCATGAATCAGAAGAATCAACATTGTTAATATGACCATATACCCAAAGTAATTTGTAGATTTAATGCAATCCCTATCAAACTATTGATGTCATTTTTCACAGAATTATTTAAAAAATCCTAAAATTCATATGGCATCACAAACAAACCAGAATAGTCAAAATAATCCTAAGTAAACAGAACAAAGCTACAAACATCACAATACCTGGTTTCCAACTATACTTCAAGACTGTAGTTTCCAAAACGGCATGGTACTAGTTCAAGAGCAGACACATGGACCAAAGGAAAAGAATAGGGAATCCGGGAAAAATTCCAATACCTACAGCCAACTGATCCTTGACAAAGCAGGCAAAAACATACACTGGGGAAAAGACACCCTACTGAACAAATGGTGCTGCGAGAATTGGATAGCTACATGCAGAAAAATGAAACTTTATTTCGATCTCCCTCCATATACAAAAGTTAACTCAAAGATTGATTAAAGATTTAAATGTCAGACCTGAAACCATAAAAATACTATGAGAAAACCTAAAAAAATCCTTAAAAGACATCGGACCAGGCAAAGACTTTATGACTAAAACCCCAAAAGTGAACACAACAAAAACACATAAACAAGTGATATTTCATTAAACCAAAAAGCTTTGCACAGCCAAAGAAATAATCAACAGAGCAAATAGGCAACCTACAGGATGAGAGAAGATACGCACAAACTACACCACTGACATAGATATGCACAGACTACACCTCTAACATATCCAGAATCAACAAAGAACGCCAACAAATCAGCAAAATAACCCAATAATCCCATTTAAAAAGTGGGTAAATCACATGAGCAGACATCTCTCAAAAGAAGATATACAAGTGGCTACAAACATATCACTAATATCACTAATTGCCAGGGAACTGCAAATAAAAACCACAGTGAGATACCCCCTTACACCAGTCAGGATGGCCATTATTAAAAAATCAAAAAAACAAGAGATACCGGCATGGATGCAGAGAAAAGACAATGTTGATGCACTGTTGGTGGGAGTGTAGATTAGTACAACCTCTGTGGAAAATGGCATGAAGATTTCTCAAACAACTCAAAGTAGATCTTCTATTTGATTCAGCAATGCCACTACTAGGTATCCACTCAAAGGAACAGAGGTCAGTATATTAAAAAGACACCAAGCCAGGCTCGGTGGTTCAGCCTGTAATCCTAGCGCTTTGGGAGGCTGAGGTGAGTGAATTGCCTGAGCTCGTGGTTTTGTGACCCGCCTGGGCAACTTGGCGAGACCTCATCTGTACAGTAAGTCAAAAATTAGCCTGGTGTGGTAGCACGTGACTGTAGTTCCAGCTACTTGGAAGGCTGAGGTGGAAGGATCGCCGGAGCCCAGCAGGTCGAGGTTGTGGTGGCCGGTAGCGGCCACTGCACTCCAGTCTGGGTGACAGAGTGAGACTGCAACTCAAAAAAAAAGACACCTGCTCTCACACGTTCAACATAACACAAGTCACAATTGTAAAAATGTGGAATCAACTTCCAAATATTGGAGTGCATTCTCAATGTGACTTGGATTGAAATATGCCTTAAGAACTTTAAAAATGTAATCTATCAGCCAGTAGAAATATAAATGCATATTTATTATTATTATTATTTATTTATTTATTTGAGTTGGAGTCTTACTCTGTCGCCCAGACTGGAGTGCAGTGACCGCTCTCAGCCACCACAGCCTCGACCTGCTGGGTTCCGGCGATCCTTCCACCTCAGCCTAACAAGTAGCCAGAATTATTGGCATGCGCTACCACGCCTGGCTGATTTTTTGATTTATTGTAGAGATGAGGTCTTGCTGCCCAGGCGGGTCTCGAACCCGCGAGCTCAGGCAATTCAGTCACCTCAGCCTCCCAAAGGCGCGGGATTACAGGCTGAGCCACCGAACCCGGCTGATTATTATTATTTATTTGAGATAGTTTCTTGCTTATTGTCCAGTCTGAAGTACAGTGTGGTGCTATCATAGCTCACTGTAACTTGAAGCTTTTGTGCTCAAGTGATCCTCCCACCTCAGCCTCCTGAGTAGCTAGGACTACAGGTGTGGGCTACCATGCCTGGCTAATTAAAACCACTTTTTTGTAGTAATGGGTCTTGCTATGTTTCCCAGGCTGGTCTCAAACTCTTGACCTAAGTCATCCTCCTGCCTCAGCTTCCCAAAGTTCTGGTATTACAGGCATGAGTCACCATGCCGGGCCCACAGCGATTATTTTTATTGACGTTGTAGTTAGTGGTTATGAAAGCTTATCGTACATATAATGCAATTATATTAATAATTTTCACATCGTTTAAAAATAGAAAAGGTAGGTGACAGAGAACATAAATCATAGGATAGAGTGTGGCAGCTCAGTCACTTTAGGAAGAACTTCATGTGCAGTTGACGCTTGAACAACATGGGTTTGAATTGCACAAGTCCACTTAAGTGTGTGTTTTCTTCCACCTCTCCCACGCCTGACCAAGCCCTTCTATTCTTCCTGCTCAGTCTACTCAACGTGAAGGCGATGAGGATGAAGGGTTTTTAAATGATCCACTTCCACTTAATGAACAGTGAACATGTTTTCTCTTCTTTTTAATTGTTTTCCTTTTTTTGAGACAAATACTCACTCTGTTCCCCAGGTTGGAGTGCAGTGATCATTGCTTACTGTAACCTCACACTACTGAACTCAACCAAACCCGACCTGTAGTATCGCAAAGCACTGGAAGTACAGGTGTGAGCCACCTGCCCCTAACTTCTTTGTCATTTTCTTTGTTTTCTCCTCCCTCCCTCCTTCCTTCCCACTCCACTGTCTTCCATCCCTGCCTCCCTCTTCCTCCTTATTTCTTTCTTTCCTTTTTTCTTCCTTTCTTGTCTGGGGTCTCACTCTGTCTCTCAGACTTGCGCGCAACATCACAATTGGGAATCACCACAGCCTTGACCTCCTGGGCTCAGGCAATCTTTCAGGCTCAGCCTCCTGAATAGCTGGAACTACAGGCATGCACCACCATATTCAGCTGATTTTTTGAGTTTTTGTAGAGACAAGCCCTCGTTATGTGCCCAGGCAGATCTTGAACTCCTGGGCTCAAGCAATCCTCTCACCTCAGACTTCCAAAGTGCTGGGATTATGGGTGTGAGCCATTGCACCTAGTTATGCTTTTCTTAATAACATCTTCTTTTTTCAAGCTTACTTTCTTATAAAAATGCTGCATATAATGCATACAACACACAAAGTATGAGTTAATTGACTGTATATGTTATTGATAAGGCTTCCGGTCCACTGTAGGCTATTGGTGGATACATTCTTGCTGTGTCAAAAATTATACTGGATTATTTACTACACAGGGGATTGGATCCTCTAACTCCTGTGTTGTTCAAGGGTCAACTGTACTTGCTGAGCACAAAGTACTTATAAAAATTTTAAAAATAGCACAAATACTCCTTAATTTAATCAATAGTACACGGCAGAACCATAGATATTAGATTATATCATAATCCACCTGTAATTTAATTTTATCATAATGTTTTTAGAATTGGTGCATTATCATTTATTATGAGAATAAAATATCCTTAAGAACTATACTTCTGCGAATGTTTTTGAAATTGAGGCACAACTTACATCCAGGAAATTACACATATCTTAAGTTCAATGAGTTTTCACATAGTAAATATATCCAGGCCAAGAGAACACATCCAGATCTTAGGAGGACTCCTCTGCCCCTTCACGGTTTGTATCTCCCCAAGGCTGTAATTATTCTGACCTCTGTGACCACATATTATAGCCAGATTGCGAGAAAGGAGATGCCAACATGCAGAGGGTCAAATTTTCGAGTTCTTTATTAGCTGGTGGTCGAGAATAGGCTAGTGCCGGGAACACTCTCAACCCTGAATACAGAAAGCAGGGGGTTTATAAAGGCAAAAATCATGAAAGCTGTCCAGTTATGATTACATTTCCTGGCAGAACATTGTCAGTTATGATTAGATATGGCACTAACGTTTAAGGAGTTTTCAAGCACCGATGGGAACAAGAATGTGGGCTTGTGATTACGGGAGGATACAACCTGTGATTACAGGAAGGTTACACCGGGGGGTCATCACTGGGTTAAGATGGAGGATCTGGTACAAAAACGAGTGACTTATGTCAAGCAAGGTTTTGCAGATAGATATTTCGCACAGATTACTTTAGCACTTTTTTGTTATTTAATCCTATTGAGGTGACAAGTCTTTCAAGAAAATGTCCTATTTGGAAATTCTTCTTTGGGGAGGATTATTCAAGCCACGTTTTAAGTACTTCAACTTTTGTGAGGAGAATGTTTCATAAACCATAATGTCCATAAGAAGAAAATAAAAAAGGAAACCATCATCAATAAAGAATACGAAGAGTTGACGAGGTGAGGTAGCTCAAGCCTGTCATTCCAGCACTTAGGGAGGCAGAGGAGAGAAGATAGCCTGAGCCCAGGGGTTGGAGACCAGCAGGAGCAACTTGGGAAGACCTCATCTCTACATAAATAAAAACATTAGTCAGGTATGGTGGCAGGCACCTGTGGTTCCAGCCACTTGGAAGTCTGAGGCAGAAGGAAACCTGAGCCCAGCAGGTCAGGGCTGCGGTGGCCAGTAGCATGCTACTGCACTCAGGCCGGGTGGTAGAGCGAAACTCTGACTCAGAAGAACAGTAACAAAAGAGAATATAAAGAATTGTGAAAAAAGAATATGGGAAGACAAAAAATCAACTGTCTCCGTGTATCTTGATTTTCTATGTACTCAGTGGAAAATCATCTCTTTAGAATGGTGAATGATATAGTAACCACAGGAGTTCAAAACAACTTCAGATTTTGGATAAAACTTCAGATTTATTCAAGTATTCCAGAAGTCCATTCTATGATGGCGATATATGTTTCCAGGGAATAGTTATTTTTACACTCAGGTAGTAGGCCACAATGTGCATGTAAATGTTCCTGTGATTTCAATTGTCTGTGATGTCCAAT